>NC_056738.1:433675918-433950918 GCF_019279795.1 Protopterus annectens | reverse complement strand
TTATTGTGGGACATGCACATCCAAGGTAATGTCCATGTCAAGGACTATCAAACACAGACAAGGCATGCATTGCAAAGCTATGGCCATACACAATGGTAACCAGAATGTCAGGACAGTTCATACAATACCCATCTGTGTGGGATAGTGCAGACACTACACCCCTGTACCACACTGCACACCACTGTTGGGTGGTGTGATGTCAAGGATTACCCCCTCACCGAGCCTCGTACAGCCATCTTGCACAGCCAACCACTACACACCTATGAAGCAATGCACACATGCATATCAGTACTGGTGCCTTGTGTCTGCGTGTGAGGTATGATGCTCCCAACCACAGTCACTCCCAGTATAACTCCCATTGACATACTGATGGATGTCAAACACGTTCACATGCCCTAGCCCACAGAACCTCCGGATATCCCCTGTGGTGCATGTAGTACCTGTGCATTACTGCAGTGTGGAAAACTAAGTAGTTTGGGAGTGTATTTGTGGGCTTGGCAAAGACTGTCAATGTGAGTCTATTACAGAGTGTGGTTGTGTTGACAATGACATCCGTTCATGTGGACAGCCATGTGTGCTACACCTAATGTATGTCTACTATATCTCTGTTGCAGATGTCGCTCACCAACACACATATATGTTCTTACAGCACACCATCTCAGCTTTGTGCACATGGAGTAACTGTATGCACTTGTAATAGTAATGACTAGTCAGTCAGGGGTTTGAACCCCTGTACTGGTAGGTGTGTGACAGACGATGCTTAGGTGTTAGTCTCCAAGCCCTTCTCTGATGTACTTTGCCACTGTCTATCCCTCCCACACACTCTCTGGTGGATGTGGAGGTGTACACCTGCTCAGCAGCAGCTTGTGTATTGTAAGTGATGGTCATGATCAGGTGATGGCCTCTGCACCTACTGCAGTCCTCCTCTAGCTGACTGCATGTGGAATGGTTGTGATGATGTTCCCATAGCCATTCACATGAAAAACACAGTACAATATCTAGGAACATCATGCTGGTGTTTGTCCATGACAGTTGCTGTGAGTGGTACCTGGATCTGGTGTTTGGTAAATGGCATCACAGATGATATCTGGATGTTCCTCAAACAACATACACAGTGGGAAATAGCCTAAAGACAGGAGGGTGATGTGCTAGACATGACTGCAGCATGCAAGTGTAGCTATGCTTCATTAATACTACTGCCTGTTTAACAAGTTGTGTGTGGTAATGGCTATTCTGCATGTTTTAAAACTGACAAGACAGTGCTCTGTTTGTGAGGGACCCCATCTGTAGGGCCATCTGTGGACTGGTCAATGTGTGGAACCATTTATTTCCTGTGTTACTCACTGAACACACATCTGTGAACAGCAGGAGCATAGTGTGAGGATTGCAGCCAGTACATGGTGATAGTGATGAGTTACTGCCATCGCATCCCTGACTGGACATATGTCACATGAAACAGTGGTATGACAGACACTGTCTGGGGCTCTCAGTGACATGCCAATAATGGGCCACTGTTCATAGCTGCAGTCACAAGTCTTCTACACGTTGTACATATGTCATGTAGTATATATGCATGTGTTGTGCTCCCTCTGCAAATGTATACCATCTGTTGTGTTGGGTTGATGGCCATATCTATGCATGCTGTTGTAAGTAATCCTGAATGCTGTTGACTATTACTAAGCCATATCTGTGTTTAAACTACAACACCATAGGCTGTATGGGTTTGGAGGTCCCAGCAGAACCTCCTGTCCCACTTCAGCTGGTCATGGCACCAGGCACCAGCACATCTGGGGCCCAGCCTTGGGCCTCCACCTCTGTTGGCTCTGCACCACCTTCTGGTGGTACCGCCACTGAGGATGGGGCTTGTCCCCCCTCGGAGCAGGTCCAGACAGGAACATGTCTGCTGTTGTACAGTCCCGGACATGGTGCATAGTGGGCTTCATAAGGGGTTTCGAGGCCAGATACGCCAGCTCAAGGGCAGAGTGTCATATTTACAGGGTGAGGCTGCCCCTTCTAGACAGTCCCCAGCACTGCCACCTTTGCAGCTGTTTTGGTGCAGTGGTGGCTGCCCATGGCTGGGGACCTTCATCCCACTGTTTCCATCTGGGGGCTCATGGGCTTGTGAATGCTGAACACCTCTCCCTGTCTGAGGTGTATCCCCTCACATGTGTCATATACTGACCCTGTATGCTGTCTTGTCTGTCATCCTACCCTACCTATCCTCCACGAGCATACCTACTCTCCTTCCCTCACATCCCACTCTCACCCTACGGAAACAAAAGGCCAATCGGTTCCTAGAACAATATTTGCCGCATACATAGATGTCCATTTCACACACGTGTCCACTGGACACATGTAACCCTTTTAATATGCATCACAACATACTCCAGTTGTCCTCACCCCTGTCTCTCAGGTGCACGATCCTAGTATACACACGACTCCTGAATGTTCCAGGTACACGTGATGCGGATGACCCCATTGTACACACAACACTATCGGTCCCTCTATGGTTACCCCATTTACCTTTATCATGATGATGTCGCACACAGCACCTTGCAAGAGTACTGTTCACATGTAATGATTGGACAGTAACTGTTGTGTTAATGTAAATAACATGCACAGAGTGATATATATGGCCAGTATACAAATGTTTGCGTGTATGAATGACACATGTCTGTCTGAGGGAGTCTTGATATTACACAGGACAACACCACTACATACAGAGCAAAATCCCAAAAAGGGAAGGCATCACTGATCAGTATTAGCAAAAAACTACGGGCACTCATAAAATTGTCTAAGGCCAGCTTCCAGAGAAAAAGTGCACAGGACCCTAAGGATAATCACAAGGTTTTCTTTAGTTATGTTAGGAACCTGGGTGGTAATTTCCAGATATGCTCAGAATTAGTCCAAAATGACAAAAAATACATTGAACCCACAGACATTGCCAGCATCCTAGCTGACAGGTTCAGTGCAAACTTCTCCCCCCCCTCCCCACCAAAAGGGCAAATATCTATCCCAGCAGAGTGCTGCCCCCCTGACATCTCAGATGCTCAGGTAAAAGCCGCCCTCTCCAAAGCAAAAAACACAGTATCAATGGGACCAGACGGTGTCCCGGGCTGCGTCCTACATGAACTCCAAGAAGAGCTAAACCCAAACATAAAACTACTGTTCAGTCTCAGCCTTACTACAGGATATGTGCCCAAAGAGTGGCGTACAGCAACAGTGGTCCCTCTCCATAAAGGTGGTGCCTCAATGGATCCTGGAAACTATCGCCTCATAAGCCTGACTAGCTTGGTCTGCAAAGCTATGGAAAGGATCATCATGGACCTCATAAATAAAGATATTGGGGACCTACAGACACTGGATCCTACCCAGTTCGGCTTTGTTAAGGGCAGATCCTGCCTCTTAAACCTGGTTGATTTCTTTGAAACAGTCACCAAGGCAATTGACGAGCAGAAGGTGGTCCACACAGCCTACCTGGACCTCGCAAAAGCCTTCGATACAATACCCCACTCGGGCATTATAGATAAGCTCACCAGCTTAAATATAAACCCCTATGTCACTAGATGGATTGCAAACTGGCTCAAGGACAGAACCCACATGGTTAGAATTGCTGAAACCATGTCAGACTCCAAACCAGTTACAAGTGGTGTCCCACAAGGCTCAGTCCTGGGACCTCTCGTGTTCGGTATATATTTTTCGGAGGTACAGGCCAACACGGAAGGACTGTGGCTGACCAAGTTCGCAGATGACTGCAAACTAGGCACCATAATCGACTCTCCAGCCGACACAAGCATCCTCCAAAAGGGCCTCATAGAAACAAACAACTGGTGCCAGAGCCATGGCCTCAAGCTAAATGCCAAAAAGTGTATAGTCATCCCCTTTGGCAAAAACAAAGTGCCCACAAATTACCACATAGGTGGTAATCCATTAAGTACAGAAGAAGTAATTAGGGACCTGGGGACCCAAGTTGATAGCAATCTCTCATTTGACAACCACGTGGCCAAAGTGGTTAGAAAAACATTTTATATAGCCCACCTAATCATGAAGGATTCACATCTAGATCAGGGAGGTCATCGTACCTCTTTACTCATCCCTCATCAGGCCCATAATTGAGTACAATGCCCTTTTGGGATGTACCTTACCAGACACTTGCAGCAACTGGAAAGACCCCAAAAGTACCTCACCAAGAGGATCAAAGGGCTCAAACAGATGCCATATGCTGCCCGGTTAAAGAAACTCCAGCTCTACTCAGTGGCATACCGCCTGTTCAGAGGCGATCTGTGCCTGGCGTATAAAGCCATGTCCAACCCAGAATTAATGGACATGCTGCACCTCAGAAAATCCAAATCCCCTCAAGCTACGCTCGAGAGACTTGAACCTCAGCACTGAAATAAATAGGACATGCTGGAGGGACAGATTCATAACCCAGAGGCTCCCTTCACTCTGGAATAAAATCCCAGTCCAGGTTAGGCAGAGTCCCTCATTGACTCTCTTCAAGAGGAATCTTGATGAGTGGATGGGAGATCGTAGGTTTACCCCGGGTATCACTTCTGTGTCACTGTTAGACAGAGGCACAGTATACTAACCTCGAAAAAGGGCATAGCAAAATAAATTTAAAATGGGTGGCGAAAGCCAAACACATTCTGGCTAGGCTTACAAATGCCCTAGGGCAGATAGCCTAGTATGAACCTATGAACCTATGAACCTATAATACAGGCATTGCTGGTGTTTCCCTTTTCATTCCTTTGTAATGCTTTGTTGTCACATGGGATGTTCCTGATATATCTATATATATGTATGTATCTATATGCTGGACATAAACACTCACACATACATCTACATGATGGAATACATTTCCTATACTATTGAATGACTGCGCTGGATGATATGTTTGTGATAAGGTCCAATGTCTGTGTATCTGCCATGGCTTAGTGGTAAATCACAATAGCTGTGTGTGCAGGGTCCTGGTTTTGAGCCTTGCAGAGGCCCTTTATTTTGTTGCTGGACAGAACAAAGCCATTGGATACGGTGTGATTAAGGCGCATTAAAGCAGTTGTGAGCGGGTGTGCGTGGGTTTGCACGGTGCTAAGCAATGCTAAGCTCTGGTTACAGTTTCTTACACTCAGTTAGCCTCTATTTTTTATTTTATTTTTATTTGCTTTTGTTTAACCAGGATGGTCCATTGGGCCAAGTGAACCCATTTTCAATGGAGTCCTGGGGAGAAAAGCTCCGACAAAGAATACATGTTACAGAGATAAACATTACATAGCATACAAGGCATAACAAGGTATAGTTTACAATCGGTAAAATTGTAAACAAAAATAAAATAAAAATTAACAAATTCTTTTTTTTTTTTGTTATTGAAGGAAATCAGGATGATAGATGATATTAAGAAATTGATTATGAGTAAAATAGATGAGGTGAGGGTGATAAGAATACAGGAAGTGGAGAATGCTTATGTGGAGTGGGAACAGGAGCATTTCCATGTGGATGTAAGGTAGGAGTGAAGTGATTTTTTAAAGGTTGGAAGGCTAGTGATGGTGCGAATGGAGGGAGGGAGAGAGTTCCATAGTCGAGCTAGGGGAAAAAGAGAGGAGGTTATGTCCTGGGGGGCGAAGGGGCCTGTAGACTTCTATTAGGTTTTGATTAGTAGATCTTAGAAGTCTTTGAGTCTGGTGAATTTTAAAGGTAGTAGAGAGGGAGGGACAGAGGGATGGTTGGAAAATTAGTTTGTGTGCATATGTGAGTTGGGTGTAGGAGAGGTAGTTGGGAAGTTCAAGCCAATTTAGTTTGTGGAGCGGTGTGCAGTTATGCGTTGAAGCTTTGTTACTAGTGGCAAATTTGACTATTTTGTTGTAACAGGTAGATAGTTTAGTTTTGATAGATGATTGTAGATTAGTTAAAAGGGGGGGCACCATATAGGAGAGAGGGTAAGAGAAATGTGGTAGAGAGAGTGAGTTTGGTTGCTGATGAGAGGAATTGCTTGTGTCGATAGAGCAGGCCGAGTTTTTGGTGAGTTTTTTTAATGTTTATGAGTAGATGGGACTCACATTTAAGTTTATCGTCGATTTGAACACCTAGTAGTTTGGTTTCAGATACCAGTTCAAGTGGAGTATTATTTTGACTGGTGATGGAGAATAGTTGTCTATCAAATGTGTTGGTTTTAGAGGGGGTAAATATCATTAGTTTTGATTTAGCTGCATTAAGTGCAAGATGATTATCTTTCATCCACTGTTCTGTGGTGGAGAATGCTTCTTGAGTGAGCTTTAGGAGGGTTGGAATGGAAGAGGCTGCACAGATGATTGTAGAATCATCTGCGTATTGGATGATTTTAGCATGGGGGATAGAGTGATAGTAATCATTTATGAAAATATTAAAGAGGAGGGGGCCTAATATGGAGCCTTGTGGGACACCTGTGGGGGTGTTAAGGAAAGAGGAGATGGCTTTTTTCCATTTGACAGCTTGTTGCCTGTTTGAAAGATAGCTGGTGAACCAATTAAGAGTTGAAGGTGATAGGTTTAGCTTTGACAATTTAGTAAGTAGTAGGTTATGGGAGATGGTGTTGAATGCCTTGGAGAGATCAAGTAGGATGGTAGATACAGTAAGACCAGAGTCTCTAGCTTTATTCACAGTTTCAAGAAATGAAAGAAGGGCTGTCATAGTACTACGATTAGGGTGGAAGCCGTGTTGAGAAGAAGTTAGTAGGTTGTTGTCTAATAAATGGGGAAGGAGTTGTAAATGGATACATTTTTCTAGAATTTTTGAAATAGGAGAGAGGATGGCGATGGGCCTGAAGTTGGTAATGCTAGTATTATTTCCTCCTTTATGAAGGGGAATGATGAAAGCCTTTTTCCAGATTTGTGGAACAAGACCTTCTTGGATGGAGCGGTTTATTAGGATACTAATTGGGAGGGCGATGGCGTCTGCAGATGTGCTGAGGAAGTGTGAGGGGATGTTATCGGGGGCATTGGTGCATGGTTTTAACTTCTGTAGTAGTTTTTTTATAGTGGAAGTAGGGATGGGTTTCAGTGAAAATGTAGGGGGTTGGGATGTAGTAGGGTGATAGAGTGGAGAAGAGGGGGATGTTGGAGGAGGACAGGTGGTAGTAGGGGGTGGGTGGTTGCACGAGAAGGAAGAGGTAAGTTTGGAAATACAGTCAATGAAAAATGAGTTAAATGCGGTGGCAAGTTCATTGTCTTGTATATTAGGGTTGGGGTTTGGGTTTTCAGTTGTACCAGGTTTTAGGAGGGAGGTTATAACTTTCCAGAATTTTTGTGGGTCAGTTTTGTATTTACTTTGGCGAGAAGAGTAGTAGTTTTGACGGTCTGCTGAAATAATCTTTTTTACTGTGTTGCGATAAAATAAAATAAAAATAAAATAAAATGCCTATTACATCAGCTTACATGCCTACAGTATCGGGAATGGCTGCCCATTAGGTGACAGCATGCCATTCAACTGTACGGAATCCACGGCCTGTCCAGAGTTTGATTCATATTATTGGTGTGTTCCTCTTACAATCTGCACCCATCTGGCTAATACATGGGAACTGACACTCTTCAATACAAACAAGTAATTGGGTTTTGGAACCAACATCCTTCAGTCGAGTCATGCTACTGCATACCTAATATTCTATCATCTTTCTAAGGTTGTCTGTGGAATATGTGTTTTGTGTCCATATCAGACCTCTCATACGATTGGGGAAAAATACAAACTGAATCAGGGACACGGCATAACATCAGGGACACATTTAAATTATTGGTGCTATTAACCTGACACATTGACAGACTCAGAGCATATGAATTCATACACATTTTCTGAGGTAAATAATGTTTATAACTCTTAATTGTTGTTGTTATTCATTACGTGTAATTCACCACATTTACTCCAAATGTCACTAGTTTTAGGAGGGATTAAGTGGGACAGAGTTAGAAACTGAGTCGAAATCAGGGACGTCTCTAGAAATCGGAGACAGTTCAGAGGTATGGTCCCTATTTGTTCCCCCAATGGTTTATGTCCTGTCCAATGGATGTGCTCTTTGGAGTTGAGAGGTATGGGCGTCAGCTATGCCCATTTTGGAATATTGCTTACATCCCTGGGGCGGTCCTAATATGACTGCGCCAGCCAACACCTGCATGCCTAGGCCCATTACTGCATACTCATAGTTCCCCCACTTGCCAGTCCACTACAGCACTCATCCTTACTTATAACAAACTCGCTGACCTCCACAGGGTGGTCCAATTAGAACCAGCCCATCCAACCCTGGCATGCCTGGCTCCATAATTTAATGCCCATAGTTCCTCCACCCCACCCGTGCTGAAAATACATGCATACCATCCATTGTCCACTTGTTATCGCAGCCATGACACACCTCCACACATTGCCCTCTCCCGAGCGTTAGGGGCCCTACATGTATGTTGTCCCAACTCATGTATTCTCAGGCTCTCCCACCATTTAGTCCTTGAACATACTTGCCCTTGCTTGTGTAATGGTCGGATGGCCAATCATCTTATCAATTTTTGGGTAGTCCCACCAGGGACTACCCTCTGTGTGTAAAGTAGACTTAGCAAATCAACAATGTTACTCCCACTGGTAATATCCTACCTGTGGTGTCAGTAGCAGTGCTTTGCTCACTCCTACCCAGCTGGATATGACATACACTGACAGCGCTATATAATACTGGGGTTGCTGTTGATCCCTTCTCATTCCTTTTGTATGCTTTATTGTTACGTTGTTCTTTCTTCATATATATATATATATATATATATATATATATATATATATATATATGTGTGTGTGTGTGTGTGTGTGTGTGTGTATATGTGTATATATATTATATATCTGTATATACTTATATACATTTCCTATGCTGGGCACTGCTTAGACCCACGCAAGTGTACTCAGACTTGCTTACTAGTACTTATATGTGTTTACTGCTGCTTCTTTCTGCTTATACCTGCTTACTAGTACCTTACTCATTATGACAGTGCCACTTTGCTTGAATGATATTTAAGTTAAATATCTCATGCGTTACTCTTATGTTGGTTTTATGGCAAAACGACATTCATTCCACATGAAAAATGATATTTGCTAATGTTGGGCTCGAACCATGAATGCCTGTTTGTTAAGCGGATGCTCTTAACACTACACTATTGAGACTTATATTGATTCTGCAAGTTTTTCACTATTTGAATGAATATGATGTGTAAGCTACGCTCGGCGGAGGGCAGCAACATGCAGACACACTGCGCTTTGCTTACACCTTCGATACTGCAGCAATTCGAATGTATAATAGGGACACAGGGAATCTAATTGTGAAAGTTCTAGGGATAGGGCTCAACATTCCACTACGTGCTTGTGTTTACTACTTTGATTTTATTTCACTGTTAGTGGACACTCTTGTAAGCTTAGCATACATTTTGGTATCCACAGACAATGAATTACTGACTTACTATTAGGGGCGGGCTCTACTAGTAGGCAAAGTAGATTTTGCAAGTGTCGGGGTATGTTTACGCCTCCGTAGAGCACTTGTATATGCCCCCTGCACTCGCACACATTTCCTGTGCATGTCGAGGGTGCGGCGGCGTGCCTTCATACATATTCATATGGCATCGCTGCGTCATCTGTAGTGAGCATGCTCGGTGCAAGGCTAAAACCATCCTTGCACCAAGCTTCTTGAATCCCGGGGCCTGTGTTTTTAGAGTACAGCTAAACAGTCTACTCATGCTGTGCTGACAAGGTCATAAAAAGGCCAAAACATGCATGTCCACAGCTAGTGGGTTTTGTCTTTATTGTCCTGAATGTGTCCATAAATAGCCATGTAGCTGAAACACTTGATGCCCTTAAGGGGTCATCTGCATATATCCCATGGGCCACTATTACAGGAGGTTTACGGTATTACACAATGAAAACTAGCTTGGCTAGTTTTTTCTTGTAGTTTTTTACTATTTGGTTTGGCTGTGTGACCTTTGCATTGTTTGATTTAATGGTTACTCAGTTATTTCAGTGCTATTAATGATGGAATGAATGTTGGCTGTGGTAATGAAGTAACACGGGTGCATATTGTATATGATATTGAATTACTCCAAGCAGTTTTACTAAGGTTATTCTTAACTAATTCTACTTTAGTACTCTCAGCATTGTATTTGGGACAGAGTACTTTCTGTCTTGGTTAAGTCATATTACGGAAGGTAGCAAATTTCTAAAGAAGAATGAATAGTGGGTAATTGCAGGAGATTTTAGTTTCAACTGTTCCTGTCCAAAGGGTTTTTGATGAACCCATAGTTAAAATGGGATTAAAACAACAGTTTATAAAACCTACATATTATGCAGTGACTGGATCAAGTTCCCTGACTCACTGGGTTTTAGCAAATCATCTGGTGAAACTGGAAAATGTAAAGTCTTATATGAGGTTGTCAGTGAACATTTACTTCTTGTCCAAAACAAACTTGTAAGTATAATGTAGTAAATTTTCATAACTAAAAATCTTTATCTCTCTATTTTATTGTAGAGAACCTGACCTAGAATAGGGTAGACATAACTTATTCAGTTGATGCTGAGGTGAAACTATTTTAAAAGTCAGTAATAGATTCCACGGACATTTTAGTGTTATAAATATCTAGAGAACAACTTGGGAAGAAAGACCACCTTAGCTGGATAAAGAGTTGTTTAACAGGATAAAATGAAAGAAACGTTCCTTTTAAAAAATGTATAAAAGACAGAATGGCTTTCTCCATGCCTGGCAGTCTCATTGGTGCTTAACATATTTGCTACTGTGTGATGGAATGCTGTAGTAACTAGGCACCATTTTAACTCTCATATACTGTTGTTATATTTTAGCTAGTCAAACTAAAGGTTATCATTTAAAAAAAAAACATGTTTCCATCTTGTGTGTGGTGGCCTCAGTTTTAACTAAATACTGGAAGCTCCAATGAGATCTGTATTTTTTTCAAGGGGGAAGAGTACCTTCCTAACAGTGAACCTGGAAGGAAAAATTCTAGTATTCTTCTGGTATAGAACAATACCACTGATTACGGACCACACATTTGTCTGATAAATATTCTACTCCATGAAGGTCTTGATCATGTGTACAAGTAATGCACCATTTTACCTGCAGAAATGCCATAGTGGGAAACATCACTCTGCTCTGCTGCACTGGCACTGATTAAGAAGTGCATCAGTGCTTTGGCATTACTGTGACATGTGACAATGCTACTGATTCTGGAGTGATAGTCCATTTAGCGGGTAAATTTGAGCGGATATAACTGTGCTAATTATTTTCAGGTTGTAACAGGAGTTTTCTGAGGAAGTTGGTGTATTGTAACCGACGAAAAGCTTGGGAGAAGCTTAAACCTAATAAATTTTGTTCGTTTTACATTTTGGCGACTTGGAGTTTTATTCTGGTGTTCTCAAGGGACGGAGGAGTTTCATGCAACTCATCTCTTTTACAGTGTGTCTACATTTCCTTGGTTTGTCGATGTGATTCTGGAGAGGAGCAAAGTATCTCTTCTACTACTTTGTGGTAGAATTATGTTCTAGCACTGTTCTGAAGTACAGTACTGAAAAAGATGTTGGGGAAAGAACTTGTATTGCAGTTGTGTTGTTCCTCTAGTATTATTCTTACTTACAGCAGTGTCAATGATGAAGGGCAATGTATATATCTGACAGCTGTGCAGCATTCTGATCTATCGCGATCATACTGATGAGATGTGCATCTGTCTGAAAGCTGTTGTAAGCTATTACATACTTGCAGTGTTCCTTTGCACACCCTTCTGAACTATGCATTTACCACTTAAAAGGAGGAATGCGCATTTTTACAGTAATGTTAATCCTTAACGATAAGCACCTACTGCACTGACACCACTGTGATATAAGGCACCATGGATGATGGGGCACTCAGAATATTTATTATGCCAAGAGAATAAGTTGCATGAAGTGATCTGATGCTACTGTGGCTTACAACAATGTAATGGATAAGGGAACAGAATCTGTGGGGTGGCATTATTACCCACTGATAGTGGCATACAGTGGTCTGGCAAAATTCTGCTCTATGGCAATTCCAATGACAAGAGGCAGCACATTTCTATGCTACAAACTGACAGGTACATGTAAAACACTGCATCATTCTAACTTGGGTCATTTTGATAAGGGGGGTGTCTATGATAACTATGTTACTCCCTAATGGTAAACTGCTGTGCCCTAGGACCATTTTTGCCTTTCAGAGTTCAATGGTTGATTGTTAAAGAATCTGTCCAAGAGGTGCATTCCAGTCTAATAGCTAAGTCTTTTGTTATGACACCACCTGTGACTTATAACACACTCAAAGATGAGTACAACACCTGTCTGATTCTTGTGGAACTTCCTCATGAAAGCATATAGTGTTACAGCAGCATGTGACCTACAGCAATTCCACTGATTGGAGAAGGAACATCTGTCTAACACATAGCATATACTCCTTGAATACCTTTGTGATCCATTGTTAATGTGTGGGGCACAGTAACTGTATGATAACTCTGCTACTCCTGAACAGTAGACTAGCAGCACTGTGACCTATATACCACTGATAACAAAGACAGCATCCATTTAACAGATGTTCTACTCACATGTGCATGTAGTGCTCTTGTGCCATTCTGCCCTTCAGTAATGCTAACTGAGATGAAGCTGTCTCACAGATCCAATGTCTGTGGATCACTTTTGATCTCTGGTCACTGTCTGTGTGATATCTGCATGCTTTCCCATGGTCTGTGTAGGCCTTCACTGAGTAATTCAGTTTCCTTCAGTCATACCCACATATGGACACTATACTTACTCAGTAATGCAGTATATATTTGTGTTTTTGTGTACGACTGTATGTATACGCATGTGTATATATATATATATATATATATATATATATATATATATATGTATATATATATATATATATATATATATATATATATATATATAAATGTATGGGCCTACTTTGTCTTATCGAAAGCTCATGCTTTCAAAAAGAAAAAGTATGACTCCATTTACACGAAAATGCACTTAAAAGAAAGTGCACTTTCGCGACTACTAGTGATATTAAAAAAGCACAGCATGACCCCTGCACCCCCCCACACCCCAGCTACTTTATATATACTAACTCCGAGATCGCTCTACAGTGGGGAAATGGGTATATTCCCTTATCCCCACTGAAGTGTGCTTCAGTGCTACATTTTTTTTTTTTTTTAATATTATCGATTTGGTGAACCGGTAGAAGCGAAAACGTACTTTTGTTTAAGTGCACTTTTGCGTAAATGGAGTCGTACATTTTCTTTTCGAAATCATGAGCTTTCTCTAAGAAAATGTAGACCCATATATATATATATATATATATATATATATATATATATATATACATAAACACATACATATATACACACATAGAGAGAGAGAGAGATAGTGGCAAGTTGAATTCGTATCAGGAATAATTTGCAGTTTTTTTTCTTCCAGGTCTTCCTTCACTGTGATTTACTACATACACACACACACACACACACACACACACACACACACACACACACACACACACACACACACACACACTCACACTCACATACACACACACGCACACACACGCGCACATGGACGTGCGCACACACACATGCGCACACACATGCACGCACGCGCGCACACACACACACACACACACACACACACACACACACACACACACTCACATACATACATACACACACACACACACACACACACACACACACACACACACACACACACACACACACACACACACTGTGCTGATCTGTTCAGCAAGCTCCTTTCCATGAAGGGGAAACACTCTTCTATTGAGTTTTTTAACCTTCTTTTTTATATTAAGTTCTCTAGCTCATTAAATAAATCTGCACCCATCAATGCAGCCAGGTACCTTTCTGTTCTTAAAAAAAAAACATCCACATCTTAAAAGAAACTCTACTCATTAAATAAAATGTGACTCTGTTTACAATTAAATCTTAAGTCTGGTATAAATATTTACGCAATGCGATTGACCGATCTAAGGAAATCTGACAGGCTTACCTAACATTTCAGTTTTAGCACCAATATCCTCTTCCAAATCCTCATATTTACTAGTCAATAGTGTTACAACCTTTATACACACAGGAGCAATAAATACAGTATGCTGTCTGACATGATGTGTGTATTCCTATTCTTCCGTGCCATTTTGTTGACTTACTGGCATCTTCCACAGCTATGCCTCAGTTGGCAGCTGTACCAGAAACATCTAAGGACTGTAGCACCGAACTGCATAAAATATTAACCTGGGCTTGAAAACTGGAGCTTTTCTCCGCAGGTCTCTGCTGAAAATGGACTTCTACCCAGTCGGACTTTCCCAGTTATCAAATGTCAGCCAATGAATAAATAAATAAATAAATAATAATTCCTGTTTAGAGTGATACAAAATTGATATTCGTCAACAATAATGGTACAAGAAATAATCTTAGCCTGCATATCACATTTGGTACAAAAGTAATATATCTGTTCTGTAAATTACCTGGTATAGAGCTGAAAAATGTTTGGTTTCAAGAAACGGAGAACAGGGTCATAATGTAAATACATTTTACAGAGATGTTCAAAATATACAGCATATATTACAGTAGTGATTCACCTCATAAATATCGCAGAACTGTGAATCAGCTTCACACCAAGATGTAGTTTCATAGTCTCTGTATTCATAACCCTTACAAGGAATGTAAAAATTAATGTTTGCTACTCCCTGGGCTTCTGCTTAAAATATGAACTGTTTAGCTGGATTATTCAAATTAAGAAAAAAAAAAACAAATAAATAATCAAGCAAACACATAGTGCTGTTCAGAAACTGTAACAAACTCGGTGTAGAATCAGACTTCGTGGCATGCGGTATCACCGTGCATTGTTTATCCTGTACTGTGATTCCATACCTGCACTGCACTATTACAATTTCTTTACTGTGATTCCACTCTTTCTAAGCACTATTACAATTTCCTGTTGCAAAGGGTCACTTTCACTAATGTGGAAAAAGAGCGCTGTTGTTTTAATGAACCATGTAAAACTAGTTAAAATATTTAAAACAGACCTGCAAAATTTAAGAAAGAAAAAACTGTCAAATGAATTGCAGAGTCATACCTTTAGCACCAAGCAAATAGCTTTGTTTCACATCTTCAGCATAATCATTTTATACTCTGCCCTTATTCAGAATGGTATTGTCACTGCGTGGTTCTGTTGTAATCACAGACTTTGCAGTGACTGTGCAAAATCACATTTTGGAAGAGTTTATGTGGCTTAGTTTATGAGAACCAGACTCTTGGATGTCAAATTAAAAAAATGAGGTTATAATGTTAGCAAACTGGCAAATTAAGGGTGTTACCTGACAAATCATAAAATATTAGCAAAGCAACAAACTACAGAGAGAAACACTGCACATATTTATTACATAAAATTGGCATTCCCTTCTGTGTAGGTGCATCTCTTAGAACTGTGTGACTAATGCAGTTAGCCTCCCTCTGCTGACTGGTCCAGTATCTTGTATCCATGGCAAAGCTTTAGGAATATGTGGTAATGACGCAAACTTTGCTTTATGCCATTATTAAAACTGCAACTCTCAAATGAAAACGATACAGATGTGTGGGAGGTAAATGTTTCTATGAATTAGAAATCAGTGCTAACATCACACAAAATATTTATTTCTGTTGAATTCTTAGGAAGGGATGGTATTATAGTCAGCTCAGAGATACAAGTATACATACTTAACAGCTAAATAACAGCCTCATCATAATTGCAGTTTCTCTTTATGTATCAGAGTACTCTAGCTAATGCAAGTTGGAAACAATACTCAAAGGATGTGCGGCAGAACTGATTGGTAGGACAGAAAATTATAAGGGCCACAAAGCCAGGAAGGGATGTATGGGGTCTCAATTGGCACTATAGACAAGGTACCTATTGGTCACGGAAAGCAATCTTTGCAACCATTTAAGCAGCTGTGATCTATTTAAAAGTGATTCCTTCGGTCAGTGGTATGACTTGTTTTATGGAGTGCAAGTTGCAATCAGTCCTTGCAACTGCAAGGCCACAAGCAGTATCAGTAATCATCTGGGCAGCTGCCATTATGATCACATTTGATTAAATGATTTCAGACTGCTTTGGTCATTCTATTTCTTGCTTTGCCTACTGTAGAAACTTTTTGCTATAGACACCCATCTGTCTTACCTTTTATAGACACCACTTTTTTAGCTATTTTTGCTCCACTAATGTACCAAAGACTTCAGGCTCCTCTCTGGTCAGCTACTCTTTTCTTGATTTCTTTGAAATCCCATGGTGTAACACTGCCTCAGACTAATCCACATCAGGGAGGATTCTCAATTCCAGAAGAAACCTACACACCAACAGGACTCCAACTCCCCATATGTAGATTCTGTTGCTTTTTTTTTCTGCCACTGCTGCACACTTCCTAGTGGGACTGAGTCAGGTTAGAAGTCATCATACTTCAACTCACAGTGGCATTTCACTTGTAAGCTCTACCTCCCTCTGATGTGCTGGGCTACATCATACAATGTTGCCACAAGGCAAATGGCCCCACCTAAATGGTGACACATCCCTCTTTGCCTACACGGATGCCAAAGCAACAGCTGCAGTTTTACAATCTCAATATCACCACTTTGGCTTATGAAGCAACCATACCCCAAGCAAACACCTATATCCACCCCTCCAAAGAGGAGAGTAGGAAATACCTCACCATTCCTCTTCCATTCCTACTTGCTCCATGGGGTGCATGACTCACTAACTGAACTCATATCACTTGAGTCATAATCATACCTTTATCCCGCTATGTTAATGGAGCTGGCTTTTAGGCACCATTTTTTTAGTTAAACATTGTTCAGCACATGGACTTCTGCAATGCTTTTCCATCAATATTGCAGCTTAGCAGATATTTCAGAAATCAAAACAGCAACTAGCCAGCAATGGAATGTAAAAATAATACTAAAAGTAATAAAAAAACAAGGTAGCACTTGAAATATCAGTTTAATATAACTCAGAAAAAGTCATACATGGTTAAGCATTTCGTCAGATAAGACATCATCAGAACCATGAATGAAACAGTCAACAAACCAGTTAGAAACAAATAAACTGACACCACATGTAATTAACCAATCAAAAAACAAGAAATAAAAAACAATCTTGTGAGTCATTCAAATTAAAAAGCACAGATATCCAATCAGAAATAGTACCCAATCAGAATCACAAAATCAACACACCCTCAAAGTTGAACCGATCACACACACACACAAAAAAAAAAAAAAAAATATATATATATATATATATATATATATATATATATATATATATATATACTGTGAATTAAAAGTAAAGTAAATGTGTTGGCAGCATTCTATGATAAAAGAATAAGTATTAAAGTCTGTATGCTCTCAGTTTTAATTCACTAGGGATCAAACTAGCATTGTTCAGTCCTGGAATGTTCATTGCATGCAAACATTAACTGCCAAAGCATTTCACAATGCAGCAATTGGTTTTGCCAGTCATCAGAAAATACTGTAAATTGGATCTTTTCTAAAATAAAAATCTTATACATGGAAAAATTATGACAGTGGGAAACATGCCTGGCCAATGCACTTTTATCATCTTTTTTCAAAATACTGTGCACATGCTAGTAAATTCTTTAGTTAAATATATTATTAGTTTTAGCAATGTAGAATGCCAAGCATGTAGTGCATATAGCCATACATACCACCTTATCAGTCAAGCAGTTATATATTTCTTTTACCATCCTCTTATAAACTTTTTCCAAAATGACACTATTCGGTTCAATATCAATAAAGGAACACTGTCGACAATGGACACACTTATAAGTCAATAAAGAACCATTATGCGAACCCTTCAATGGTCTTTCTAAGATATTTTTAAGATTTGGTTGGTTCTTAAAAGTAAAGACAGGTGGATCCATGAAAAGAGATTTTAAACTCTCATCACACTGTAATATGAACAAGTTTTTGGCAAAAATATTGCAAATGCCTGGGGCATCCAAGGAGTAATGCAAGACCATATTATTGGTTATAGAAAGCAAACAGAAAGAAGAATCAGATTGGAAACTGAGCCCAGGACTCTCTCATGGAAGGTAGCGATTCCACCACTAAACCATGGTCTCTGTTGTTAACTTTGATGTGAGAATTGCTGATATCTTCCTTTGAAAAAACAATGCCACTTATAATAGGAACATATTTCCCATTTCTGTCTTCTAGGACTTTTTGACAGAAAAGATACACCATAGTACAGTGGTATCCTCTCTTGAGAAACATATTCTTATACATGTTATATATATTCTTTTTCTGACTGATTGCAAATCAGAAAAAAAAAAAAAAACTGTTCTTTTTTGCCAGACCACATAATGAAGATGTCATCCAAATAACGGTAGTAAGAGATGCAGTGAGAAATGGAATCTAACTTGAAAACTTTCTCTGTTTCCCACCATAACAATACAGCACTGGCGAAAGTGGGGGCACAGGTGTCCCGCATTGCAACACCTTTAAGTTGCTTGAAATATTCACCACTGAATAAGGAAAAAACTGTTGCTGAGGCACTACAACACAGATATATTGTAATACCTTTTATTGGACAACATAGGTTGCAACCACTTGAGCTTTTTGGCTAAGAACAGCCCATCATGAGACAAGTGGGTTAAGGCAATTGTATCCAAAGTTCATTCGGTCTCTTTCCTCTCCCTTCTAGATTACAGTCCTTCTCCCTTCCAGAAATACCACTCTCTCAGAAGGCTGCAGGAAATAAGATGCTCTAAGCCTGCTGCAAAAGAAAGCAATCTAAGCGGTCTCAATAAACCAGCAAAGGCTAGGCTTTTACTCCATGTTCTTCTTTGGATCCCAGGTCCATTCTCAGTCTCAGCAACCTAAATCCACTCATTCTAAAAAAAATCTTTAACATGGTCATAGGGAAATCCACCCTTCCATCCCTTCAAGAAGACAACTGAATGTGCTCCTACGATCTCTATGACTTTCATCAAAATAGTAAAGGTGTCACTTCCATACAGGAGGCAGACATTTTCTGTTTCAGTCTTTTCCATTTGGTCTGATCTCTGTTCCCATGGTGTTCACTAAGTGCATGTCAGTGGCTGCAGTTCATCTAAGACTATATGGGACCAAGATCTTTACATATCTAGCCCAGTGGATCATGGTGGTCCCCACAACAGAAAATATCCAGGCCTCCAGTGACTAACTCCTAGTTCTATTTCAGTCTTTAGGAATAATGGTGAACAATAATAATAATAATAATTAGTCAATCACATTCATAGGTTCATAGGAGATTACTAGGCTAGCAGCACTAGAGCCTTTACAAGCCTAGCCATGTTAATCCCAGGTATTCCCATTTGATCTTTTTTGGTAGTTTACAAAACAAATTTATGAACAGAGCTGGTCTGTGATCAACACTGGCTACCCCTGTCCATGAGGGACATGGGTGCCACCCCAAGGGCGAATTTGCAGTCTCCCATCCAATTATCTAGGTTGCATTTGAATAGGGTCAGTAAGCAGCTCTGTTTTATGTGAATTGGAAGGCTATTCCAGAGAAGCGTCAGTCTCTGGGAGACAAAAATGTCTCTCCAGCATGTTCTGTTAATGACACAGGCTAGGTTAAGATTCCTAGAGCGATTGACTCTTGTCACATTTGATGTGTGGATGTGCAGCATTTCCATTAGGTCAGGGTCGGAGATTGCCCTATAGGCCAGGCACAAGTCACCTCTCAGCAGCCTAAAAGATACAGAGTAAAGTGACAGGGCTTTCAGCCTGTTCATGTAAGTCATGACTTGTAGTCCCTGTATTTTCTTAGTGAGAAAACTCTGAGGTCTCTCCAGATGCTGCAGGTGTCTGGTGAGGTACATGCAAAAGGATGCATTATACTCTACTAGTGGTCTGATGAGGGTCAAGTACAGTGGAGTTATGACATCCCTTGACCTGGATGATATGCCCTTGCTTATGAGGTATGCTACGTAGAAGGCTTTCCTTACTACTGTGGAAACTTGGTAGTCAAATTCAGACTGCTATAAACCTGTGTTACCAAGTCTCACACTACTGGGTTGGAACTCAAGGGAGTGCTGTCAGTATTGTAATTTGTAGGGAATTCTGTTTTGCCAAAAGGAATAATAATGCATTTTTTAATTTAGTTTTAGATCATGGCTTTAGCACCAATCATTTGTTTGTGTTAGCCCTTCTTGTAATATGTTGACATCATTAGGGGACTCAATGATTGCTCCCAGTTTGCAATCATCAGTGAACTTGGTGAGCCAGAAGCCATCTACTTTAGCCTGGACTTCTGAGAAACAGATGCCAAACTGTAAGAGGCCCAGCACAGGCCACTGTGGTACTCTACTGGTGATGGATCTACTGGTCAAGGTGGAATCACCAATTCTGACAGTGTGTGATCTATCAGTGAGCCAACTGGCTACCCATTTAGTAATGTAAGGGTTAATCCCCAGCTGGGAGAGTATCCCAGTGATGCCAGAGGGGGAGATTGTGTTGAAAGCCTTGGGCAAGGACGAGACAGGCTGTGTGCACTGCCTTACCTTCATCCATGGCTTTGGTGACTTCTCTAAGATGTCTACCAGGTTTATAAGCATGATCTACCTTTAATGAAGCCAAACTGGGTTGGGTTCAGTAGTTGGAGGTCACCTATGCCCTTGTTGATAAGGTCCTTGATAACACTTTCCATGGCCTTGTAGATGAGGCTGGTTAGACTTATAGGTCTATAGTTCCCAAGGTCAGTTGATGGCCCACCTTTGTGCAGGGGGATTACTGTCACTGTTCTCCAGTCTCCAGGAACATAGCCATTTCTCAAGCTGTGATTAAAGAGAACATGAAGTGGGTCTGCTAGGTCTTGTTTTAGATTGTTTAGTAAACAAGCTGGGATATTATCTGTTCCCACTGAGGCCATGTTTTTGGCTTTGGAAGAGTACAGAGATGAAATGTTCTCTAGAGATTCTAGGCAGAGGACTGGTGTCAGGTAGCCTTTGGGATATGGGAAGATACTTCATCAAGTGCACAATGGACACACAGTTTTGCTGAGCTTTTCTTCCACAGGACAGAATTCAAATTATACCATCAGTAGTCTCAAAATTTTCCTAAACCAACAGGTGACAGTGGTGCTTAGTCTTAAGGCACTAGGTCATATGACACCCCCTATTTACATGATCCACAATGCTTGGTTTCACATGACAGTATTACAGTGGACACTCGAGGTACAATGAAGTCAATTATTGGATCATCTAGTCTTCCCTGTCAGGATATCCAGGAAGTGCAAGGATCACCTTACATGGTGGCTTCACAAGTTCAACGTGTCTCTTGGCAGAACCTTCCATGCTTCTACCCCAGCTGTGACAGTCACAATAGATGTTTCTACTTCTGCATTATGGTGGAAGGGCATTGCCAGTAGCAGACAATGCAAGGGATATGTACACAGAATAGGTCATATTGCACTTCAATGTTCTGGAAATGAGGGCAGTCATTCTAACCTTGCAAGTGTTCCAAGACTTCCTCTCCTCCCAGGTGCCAGTGTTATCCACTCCCGCTACATGGCATTGTTTTGGTACTTGAAGAAACAGAAGAGCACCAGTCTGTATCTGCTTTGCTGGGAGAGCATGAGTGCCAGAGTAGGCCTTTCCATACAATACCCTTCTCATAGCCAGTCACATCCTGAGACAAAACAAGACAACTCATTATTGGGTAGGGTCAGCCCTTGCCAATCTATACTTCATGTGTGATCTTTCAGGCACTCTGTTCTAGCATTGGGAGAAGCCTTTCTCTGACCTGCTTGCATCCCTAACCAAATCCAAATCCATCAACTTATCCCAGAAATGTACTTATAAAGAAGTGAACCCTGGTCTCCTTTACTCTTCTCCCCCACTTCCTCTTAGTGGTTTCTGGAGAAAGCCAGGATGCACAAGACAAAAGTCATTCAGGTACCTCCCATTCTGGTGCCTGAAAGTGAGGTTTCTCTATTATAGCCCCATCTTCTGGACAGGTCTCTTCATCTGAAGCCAACCCGATGATGCATAACTCAAGTGTCCTGCAAGCTCCTCTTGGACATTCACTCCATATGCCTAACTGCATACTCTCCTCCTGCTGGTTATGTCCATGCCAAAAATAACCCTCTCACTTTCTTCCCCTACTATGCTACTGCCACTTTACCCCTCCTCTTTCCACTCAACTGGTCAGTATGTACGTACTCTAACATGTTCTAATATCACAGTTAAATCAATGCCTAAGATTGTTACTGCATTGCCTTCTAGCCATCTATGTAACTAACTATATGTCTGTATTTTTATGTGTTTGCCTTCTAGCTATCTATGTAACTATAACTAGCTTTTTATCTTTTATTGTAATCTTCAACATGTTTAATGTCACGTAGAGCTTTTCTCCCTGGGCTTCCACTGAAAATGGGCTCACCTAGGCCCAGTGTACCTTCCCAGTAAAAAATGCAATGAATAAATAAATAAATAACAAAGAACTCCAGTTATGGTGATAACCAGGGACTCTTTGTTCTTTGGTTAGTTTAGAAGCTTACTTCTGTTTAATGGCCTAATGCAAAATAATTATATGAGAGAAACTGGACTTATCTTTCCATTTATCCTGGATTTTGACTCTGACTTAAGTTAGTCTTCTATCAAAGTCCATCTCTCAGCCATTTCAAATTTATAAAAAGCAAACTCTTTATCCGTGACATCTTTAAGTGTATGAATATCTTTCCTCAAAGCTACCTTTCTTCACTGTCTGCTAGATAAAGGGCCTCCTTGATATTAATATTTTGTGTTACAACATCTGTCTCAACCCCTGTCTGAGATCGCTACTACTGCCAAACTCAAACTTGTTTCTTATGTGACTCTCTTCTTGGTGGTTATCGCCTCCACCAGGAGAATTTCTGAACTTCAGTTTTGTATACTCTCCATATCTAGCTTTCCATAAAGACGGTGTCCATAACAACAAATCCATTCCTTATTCCAAAGGTTGCAACAGACCAAATATGAAATAAAGTTCTTCATCTTCTGGTATTATTTCCAAATTATGCTAAAAGTGAGAATACCTGTTGCACTGGATACATGTTCAAAGGCAACAAAGATTTTTTTTAGAACAAAAGTGAGTAGAAAATAGTTATGAGATATTTATGTCTTATTTATCCAATAATTTGGGCACCATGTTATCACAATTTTCAGACAATGTCTGGCAAACATAGTTTGTTATGAGCAATACAACATACATCTATTAACTGAGCCTAGAGCTCATACAGTCAGGTCCATGATAATTTGGGAAAGTTCAATAAAATTACCGGACTCTAAATGCCAAAAATATATTTATTAAATAAATCCAAAGAGCCAAGCTTTTGGGATACTTCCCTTCATCAGTGCAAATGCGAAATCAATGTTAACTAACAATTTTATACTAATCAAAAGTCAGTACTGGCAGAAACACTTTATTAAAACAACAAAACAAACAGAGATGAGTGCTTTCTCAATACAGTTGCTTCTTCAGATCTAATGACTCATTTAAAACACACAACTTATATACTAAAACAGGATAAAATAATTAACTCAAAGCCAATCAATGCTTCAAAGCTATAGATCTTAGAGCTAGTTTTAAAGGGACATTACTATTCAATCCTACGACCCTATTAGCAGCAAGTGTATACATCCATTTAACTTCTAAACATTTAGTATAGGTCTTTACATCACCTCCTCTTACAGAGACCTTGCACTTCTGTAGTACCATAAATTTAAAAATAAGTGCACCTCCTTCCTTGGCAGTATGTCTGGCCAATGCATTCCTGGGATCACCTTTACTAATCACATAAACATACTTCTTTATATTGTCCCTAAAACATCTATTAGTCATACCAATGTAATATGAGCCACAGATTCACACACAGCCAAATATATCAGATTCTTGGTAATACATTCAGCAAACAACTCAAATGCATATAGATGTCCACTCAAGGGATGTGTAAAGGAATTATCAGTTCTAATATAACTACATACATTGCATGCCCACATGGATGTGTCCCAGCTTGTGTCTCTCTCTCTAACTGGATCTATACATAATTTGTTAGAGGCAACCAGTTTATAGAAAATCATCCTCTTAAGAGATGGATTGTTCTTAAAAACAAATCGGGGTTGCCCATCTAGGACCTCTCTGTATTTAGAGTCTGACATTAAAACTTTCCAATGCATTCTAATAATCTCACATACAGAGCAAACATCACTTGAGTATGTAAGGGACATCCTAAGATGATTGTGTCCAGAATCTTCATTACTCACCGCTACATCTAGCTCTACCATGCCTAGAGGAAGGACATCACTCTGTTCATGTACGATATCTAAATTAGAATATCCCCGTTGCTTATACTCATTTGTTAAGGCATCAAAGGAGGCATGCATATCACTGTCCCTGGTATGTAATCTAGCAGACCTAAATAATTGTCATTTCATAACATTCATCTTCATTCTTTTAGGATGCATACTACAGGCATGCAACGTATTGTTCACTTAAACGGCTTCTTAAACAACGCTGTATCTAACCTTCTTCCATTCCTTGTGATACATACATCAAAAAAAATCAATAGTTGAACTGGAGTGATTGCACGTAAATCTAAGAAAATCTGTGATACCCTCCAAATATCTGATGAAAGAGGCGAGTTCATCAGCTGTACCACCCCAAACAAAAAACACATCTACAAATCGGCTATAATATAAAACCTTATTCAGAAAAGGATTACATAAATTAACTTCCCAGTAGGCGAGCACCATTTTGGCATAACTATTTGCACACATGGTGCTCATAGCAACGCCTACTTTTTTAATAAAACACCTGTCCTTCAACATTAAAACATTGTTGGCCAGTATCAACTCTTTCTCCTCCACCTCTTTTTCTTACCCTTTCTCTCGACTAGTCCCATCACCACACTTCTACTTTTTCTGTTAGATTCAGCTGCAACAAAAATTTGTGCCTGTTGTTCTCACTCTAAGTTCCAATTCTTGTGGCTTGTGGTCAGCTGCAACAAAGTCTGTAACTGAAAATCCTCAATCTGGCTAAAACAGCTAGCATTATTCATAGGCAACAACAAGGTCTTCAGATTAGTGGATGCTACAGTATTTAGTAATGAGGAGCCATGCTCTAAATTCTGTGCTGTCTGCTGATTTCTCTCCCCGATTATCGACTCAGGCAAGGTGGTAACATTCAAATCATACACTGAACCTCCGTCTCCTGGCCTATTAATATTATTCAAAGTCCTTTTAGGTCACAAAAAGATGTTGCCATTCTTAAAATCATTAAGATGTCTAATGAATTTGCATCTTTTAACTAACTTGAGATGCCATTCAAAACTATGGACATGCTCTAGCATCTCATTATATAAACCAACATTAGTTTTAAAAGAAGGCATATCAGATATATTAATCATGTCATTTGAATATCTGTTATGAAATTCTATTGGGATTTCGTGTCATGTGAGTAGTATAAAATGATAGTTAACATTGATTTCGCATTTGCAATGATGAAAGGAAGTATCCCAAAAGCTTTGCTCTTTGGATTTATTTAATAAATATATTTTTTGGCATTTAGAGTTTGATAATTTTGTTTTTTCATTTGGGTTTTACAGTTGATACTATTTACTCTCTTCCTGTGATTCATGTGTGTGTATGACACGAACTTGAGAATGTTGTCGCAGCTGCATTAACTCTTGCTTTAGTTCTGTAGGTAATGATGATGCAATTTCCAGTCCAGATTTACTGTTACATTAAATATGTAACTTTTGTAGTCAGTTATAGAAAAGGAATCAACATTTGTGAAATGAGTACTGATTACTCTCATTTATGTGTATACAGTAAGGTAATCCATTTGTAGAATGTTTGGAATATGAAAAACAAGGTGCAGAGTATAAAACACACCTGTCTCAGTGAACAGTGCACTCTTAAAAACGCAAGGTGCAATGCAATGACGTTAATGATATTAAGTGGAGACATATCAGTTAGCTTTGCATGGCAAGAGATACTTCAGGCAATGAAGAGAATATGTCTACAATCACTGATATCTTAGACATAAAGTGTGAGGTGTAAAGCTGTAATTTCACATGTAATACACAAGTCAGACTTACTGGAGAAAAAAAATTAAAACATGACAGTTAGAAAGACTAGAAGCAGAAATAAAATACTTAAGATCAAGCTGCTGATCTAAGCCATGAATTAAGACATTACCAAAGGTATATTAGACTAAGTAGTTAGGTAAGGTAGGAAGTAACAGTGAGAAACATGCAAAAAATTGACCATACTCAGAGGAATGTGCAGTCTCAACAGAAATGGTAAGAATTGTGGAAAAAAGGAAACATTGAAGGGCTGTGAACTAGTAGTAAGAGAAGTTTTCATTGCATAGATACAAATTAAGTTATGTGTAGGATTTTAACAGTACAGTTGTGCTAAGAAAGCTAACTTACAATTTCTGTTTATGTTACTCAACGGATATACTTCAGATGATCAACGTTTTAAAACTTTGAATTTCATATGGCCGAGACCATATGATCACCTGAAAGAAAAACAAAACAAAAACATTTCCTGGATGTATTTGTGGGGGGGGGGGGGCAAGCCCCCCTGCACCTCCCTACGCATTTCTATTTAAATATACCAACTCTGAGATCGCACTACAGCGAGGAAAAGGGAAAATTTCCTGTTTTGCGCTGTATGGAGAACTCTGTTCAGAATGTTTGAAGTTCTAAAACTTCGATCATATGGTCTCGGCCATCTGAAATTCGAAGTTTTAAAACTTTGATCTTCTGAAGGGAACACAACTCAACAACTGCAAGACCAATATTTTATGAACCAGACATTATTGTCTGTGGCAAACCTATGCCCAATTTCAATTGATCTTGCCAATTCAGAAAGGTTATCCCATATTTCAGCAATAGGCAAATAGAAGCCCAGCTCCAAATTAGTTGTCTTTATCTGTTGCCATTACATAACTGACAACCACTGAACTAAGTTGTCTTAATGGGTATACACCTTGAAGCCATTGTGACTGCAGGACAGACGGCAGTGTTATGGAGTAAGGCTGTTAATAATATCAGTGAAGTATCTACAAATTTAGTTCTACTGAGCCTAGCTGCTTGGGGTGTTGTTCTCAGTGATGACTTTCTGATGGGGCATATGTGCTGAATTTTAATACCATGTGACATGCTACCTTGAATTTGAGCATTAAGTTTGAATGAATACTAGTGACAGAATGAAGCAATATAATACACAGAGGACTGACATACAATTCACTAGTTGAATTTCTGACACTGCTCCAAATATGACATCACATGCTCAGTTCTTCATTACTATAAGACAGAACTATGAAATGGATGGACATTTTTGTTAAGGCTTCTGTGCTGGTAGGTTGGCATTTACATTTAGGAGGCTTAAAGAGCAACCCTGTATTTATTAAGCACTTTTAAAGACTACAGAAGTATAGACACAGCAATAACTGCATCTCCATCATTTCAAAACTACGAGTAAGCAGGGCTGAATGATCAGCAAATACCGTAATCACTTTCAGCCCCTAACAATTTTTGCTACATGTGACTCATTCATACAGTCATTCATTTACCCCCTTTATCCAGTTGAGGATCTTTGGGAAGATGCATCCTATGCTAGCCATAAGACAGAAAACCTAATGCCAACCAGAACACCAATTTACAACAGTCTACTACAAAATAGATTGATACACACACACACACACACACACACACACACACACACACACACACACACACACACACAAAACACACCTACAGACAACTTGGCAGACTGCCAGTTCACCTATAAAATGTCTGTCAGATACAGGAGGAAATTTTAGTGGCAGGCAAAAACCCACATAGTGTATGGGAGTGAGGACATGCAGACTTTCTAAAGATGGGCCCCAGCTGAGAGCCAAACTGGAAAGTCAAACATTACCAGCAGCAGTGCTAACCAGTCTGACAGCAGAATTGTTCTGATACACAATTGTGCACAGAGCTTATTGTTAACTGTGGCACCGATACTGAGCCAGAACATATAGCAAACCTACTGGCCGACAAATTCAGTTCCAACTTTCCCCCCTCACTCTCCCTCAACCTTCCCTCAGGAACTACCTTCAAATACAATTCTCCCTGCTGTTACTATAGAAGAGGTCTCCAATGCTCTCTCTAAGACCAAGAACACTGCATCAATAAGTCCAGACAGTATCACGGGATGCCATCTAAATAGCATGAAACATGACCTATCAGGCCTTTTAGAATTGCTATTTAACTATAACCTCCAAACAGGTTTTGTGCCTCATGAGTAGAGAACAACAACAGCCATCCCTCTGCACAAAGGTGGGCCATCTACAGACCCATATGTCTCAATAGTCTCATATGCCAAGCCATGGAAAGAATTATCACTGAAATGATCAATAATGACACAGGAAACCTCCATACACTGTGCCCAACTCAATTTGTTTTCATCAAGGACAGGTCATGCCTTCTCAACCTGGTGTACTTTTTGAGAAGGTCACCAAAGCAATGGATGAAGGCAAAATGGTTAATGCTGCCTAACTTGACCTGACCAAGGCATTTGACACAATACCCCGTTTGAGCATTGTTGACAAACTCAAGACGTTATGTACAAGCCCTTGTGTCACCTGGTGGATAGCCAGCTGGCTCACAGACAACACCCAGGAAGATAGAATTGGGGAGTCCACCTCTACAAAGAGGCCAGTCACAAGTGGGGTCCCGCAGGGATCAGTCCTGGGACCTCTCCTTTTTAGCATTTACTTCTCTGAAGTCAAGGCCAATGTCAATGACCTCTGGCTGACTAAATTTGCAGATGATTGCAAATTAGGAGCGGTCATTAAATCACCCACTGACACAAAGTACTCCCGAAAGGGCTGATACAGACAAATAACTGGTGTCAGATTCATTGCCTAAAACTAAATGCCAAGAAATGCATAATAGTATCCTTCAGGAAGTCATCTACCCCTGGTCACTATCTCATATTGACAACACACCCCTAAGAGTTGACCCACTAGTAAGGGACTTGGGGACACACATAGATAGTAATATATTCTTTGGCCATCACATGTATACAGTAATGAGGAAATCATTTTATGTTGTGCAACCAACTTATAAATAAGGGTATGGCATCTAGGTCCAAGGAGCTCATTGTTGCACTGTATTTGGCATTCATCAGACCTGTCACTGAGTACAATGCCCCCTTTGGTATGTACCTAACCAGGCATATCCAACAACTGGAACGTTCACAGAGGATCCTCACTAAAATAATGCAGGGTGTAAGGAACATGTCCTAAGTAGACCACCTCAAGGCCTTATCCCTGTATTCTGTCTCTTATAAGCTGTTGAGGGGAGATCTATGACTGGCATACAAGGTACTGTCAAACCCTACTTTGGCAGACCTCCTGTATATCCACAAAACAAATAGCACCAGAATTACCCATTCTAAAGACTTAAATCTTGCCTGTGATATACACAGTACTTCCTGGAGAGACAGGTTTGTATTCCAAAGTCTACCCCTTCTCTGGAACAGGCTCCCCATTCATGTAAAGCAGAGTTCCTCCCTAACTCAATTCAAGTGCAACCTGGACAATTGGATGAGGAACAGGAAATTCATCCCTGCTTTGGCACCTATGTCTCTAATAGACACAGGCAGTAAATAGTTCATCTCCCAGGACCCTGCTTGTAAATGTTTCATCTCTTAAGCCCCTGCTTACACTTATCAAGGGTATGAGAACTTGTCAGAGATTTGGGATGCATGGCTAAGCTTAAAAAGGCTGCGGTCATTAGCCTATTAAACACCTATGAACCTATACAGAATCATCTCTTCTGTAAATTGTTACCAGTCAGAGAGGCAGCTATTAAACCAAATTAGTGTAGATGGCATACATTCTGTGGTTGTCATTGTCCCTAGGAAGAATGAGTAATTAACAGTGCTCGATATATTTGAATAATCAAGGAATAATGTTGAACAAGTAATACAGCATTAAATCCATCCTGATGTATTCTAAAGGACAAATAAGGCAGTGTCTATACCAGGTCCAGCGCAGAAGATATGTTCTGCATCTGCTAGCAGTCATCAAGGCATGTCTGAAGCTGCTTGTATAATAATCTCTCCAACACTTTAACTAAGCTTGAAACAGTGTGCTAACCTGTAGCAGTCCATGTATCACGTGATTTGCCTTTGTGGAATGCCAGGATAAGCACCTCCTTCCATTCACGAGGTATTTTTCTGTACCGTACCCTTTTGATAAACAGTACAGCAGGATAAGATAATAATTTTGGAGAAAAGTAATCAGGGTCTGGTAAGTGAATAGGTTTCAGTTTCTACAACAGCTCCTGAACTTGAAGTTTATAATAAACTGAAGATAAACACTAATCTAGTACAGGGGTTACACTGGTATTGTTAATTTTGACTAGGAACGCAGAAACCTACATGCTAGATGCATTTTGAATAATGCAGCAATTGTAGCTGAGGAGTCATCAGACACTGGTGAGTTATTTGTGCATTTAGAGGTTTATTTCCATTTCAGTACGGTTTTGGCATGCCTTTTTCATTCTGCAAGTTTGCTAAATAAAAACCTCTGCCATTTGCTAAATAAAAGCTTTTGTTTTTCTGCTTAGCTCTCAGTAATATTGTAAAAATGCAAGACTTTATTTGTGTAAATATTCTAGCAGGCATCCTCCGGGCTATCATATTCTGATATTAGTCACCCAGGTAGTAGCAGTATACTTGATTATTTTTGTTTTAATAGTTTGCTGGTTAATATATGTTGTTGTCTCTGAGGTAACTATTCTAGCATGTATGCTTTAAGCAATCATATTCTGATTTGGCAAGTCATTCAGATTGTAGTAGTACATTTGACTCTTTTTGTTTTGATAAGAGCTTCCTGGTTGGAAAAAATAAATATTCTATTTGAAACTAGCAAAACAAAACAGATTTTAAGAAAAGCATGCTCTTCAAGCTACAACAAATTACTTCACTGATATAAGAAAGGCTCATTTTTATAAAACGATATAATAATAACAGTATAATAATGGTGCACTAATTATGTAAAATCAACAAAAAGCTCTCAATAAAACTTTCATCAACATTCAACTCATTACTTGAATTTATTACTCTCTTATTTTTAAAATGGTTTAATAGTAATTCTCTCATTAAGGTCAGACTCATGGCCTCTGCTCCACTGGATGCTGATTAAGTATGTAGATTCCCTCATCAGAAATGAGTGTGGTAATTTGTATCACAAGCAATGGCACCATAGGTTGCTATTTCCGTAAGAATGAAGCATTTGAAAAGCATCTGAAGTACAGGCATGTAAATTTATACTGGCTGTTTCTTAAATTCTGGTCATAAATTTTACTTGCTCTTAGAGGATAAGCCAGGGTGTAATAAATGATGGCAAGACATAAATAATATCTGTCTGGTAGTTGGTGCAGAAGTTAAGGTTGCAAGTTGTAGTCCCTGTGGTACAGGTTTGATTCACTCAGCCCTCTTTTGCCTACTGTGTGAACTTGAGCAAGTCACATTACCAGTCATTGCTCCTGGGCTGCTCCTGAAAAGGGACTGTATCCAGTGGGCCCACCTGTTTAACAAACAGGATTATTAATAATGCAGAATACAGCACCATGGGCTTTAGTGGGATTGAATATAATATCATATAGCAAAACTCTGTGAAGCAAGCAAGCAATAATTCCTTACAGGGTGGGTGTTACGGGGGAATTGACACATTGCTCAGGTGTGTAGTGAGGCCCAATGCTTTGGGGTGTGGTGGAAGGCTGGAGTAAGTGGCTGGCATTGTCTTATCCTTCCTTGGGAAATGCAGTGGTGGTCCTAATCAACCAATCACTACCACATAAGCAGAGGCTTTAGTGGTACTGAAATAGCCAAGACTGGGACATGGGTTTGATGATTCAAAGCCAATCATGGCTGACCTCTTTACTTCTGGGTGGAAGCACACATAGAAAAACAAATGCAGGATATGAACCAAAAGTAGCCACTCTCTTCAAGGATAACCATATGGCCTTTTTTAGGTATATTAGGAGTAAGAGATGTAATACTTATCACCGTGCTGAGCTGCAATCAAACAGTACTATCCACTCTGATCCTGCAGCCATACAAAATGTCCTAGCTGACAAACTCAGTTCCAATTTTACCCCTCCCTCTCAACCTGTGTTCATTTACTCAAATTACTAAACTTCCCTTCCACAAAATCACAATGGACCAGATCCCAGAAGCTTAATCCAAAACCAAAAACACTATTTCCATGGGACCAGACCAGACAATACTCCAGGTTGTCTCCTAGTTAGAACAAAGTTCAACATTGTTGATCCACTTCTAAACGTTTGCAACTGCAGTGTGTCCATGGGGTATGTGTATGCACCTGACCTCTGAAGAATGGCAGCTGTAGTGTCACTCCACATGGGGGGGTCCTAATCAGATACTGGCAGCTACCACCCTACTAATCTCATCACCATCATATGTAAAACCACGGAACATATCTTGGTTATTTTCAAAAAATGAAATTGGTGACCTACAAACCACTGATTCTAATCAATTTGGCATTGTAATATGTAAATCTTGTCTGCTTAATCTGGTTAGTTTCTTTGAAAATGTAACCGATGCCACCGACAAAGGCCATTCTGTTCATACTGATTATCTGGACCTTGTTAAAACCTTTTGATAAGATTACCCATGCTGGCATTACTGACAAACTCACTAGTCTTAGTCTAAACATAAATCCTTGTGTTATCCAGTGAGTGGAAAGTTCCATCTCTGACTGAAAGCATATAGTAAGAGTTGGTGGTACCTACTCATCCAAAAGGCACATCAGTACTGGTGTCCAATTCATCCCTTACTTTTACATGATATACATCTTAGTTTACTGACTTTATTGCTCCAGTTAGCTCTGAAACATTGCACTATGACTTCCTATTTATTACTGCACTACTGTCCCTTTAATTCTTGTAAAATTACGATCTCATTCCCACTGTACTTATGCAATATCCTTGGACCTATATAACTTACACACACACAGATATATATATATATATATATATATATATATATATATATATAAACATGCACGCATGTGTGAAAAAATATATTTTATATATACACAATATATATATATATATATATATATATATATATATATGTGTGTGTGTGTGTGTGTGTGTGTGTGTATGTGTGTATACATATATATATATATATATATATATATATATATATATATATATATATATATATATATATATATAAATATATATATAAGATGCATTGATCATGTGAATATATATAGACAGGCACACACATATATAAACGCGTGTCTGTGTGTGCGGATATATCTAGGTGTAATATGATTTTCATTTCATTGGCCATAAGTAACCGGACTCCTATTAACATATATAACACAGCTATGAAGTTCTCAGCATGTCTTTTCAACTCAGTAGTATCATCCCCTGAGGTTTATTCTACTTTCTTTAAAAAATGTTTCTGCACTCTCTCCCATATTTGTACTGTTTTTGCCATTATTGATTTGCTGTACTGTGATAGATCCTTACAACTTCTTTTTATATGCATAATATATTTCGACTAAACCATATTTTATGTTCAATTGAAACATTTGTAATTTTGATTCACCAATAACTATTTGATATCATACTGTTAACATTATTAGTTTATGCTTTACTTTATTTGGGGTTTCAGTTTTATCTTAATTGTACGCACCCACTTATCTGAACAACTTATAATCTGCATTTTGGTTTTATGTATAGTTCCTACTGCTACTCCCATAAGCCATAGCAAATCTGAACCAGTTACATCAGTCCATTGCAAAAATAGGGAGGACATTTTTTTAAGATAGCGACCAGAGTCTGGCAAGCATCAAAGTTATTATGCAGTCATTCTCATGAATAGAACTGAGTAGCCACTGGCTGGTTGGTTAGGTGGCTATGACTCAAAACAATTTCAATCAATAGTGGAAACTTAGTACTAACCAGACATTTATACAGTGAATAAAGAAAAAGGTAACCACACACAGGGCTTCACCTGATAGCATACACAAACATGTGTACAATTTTGTCTCCCCATTACATCTCATGACATTTACCTTCCTATCACATTACTGCAGATGGTCGTCTGTTCCACCTCAGCTCTCAGAATTCCTCATTGATCATTTTACTAAACAAAACATCATCTAGCAGTTTTTCCCTTGGGACACTTCACAGTGTGTTACTTAGGTCAAGGCTGCCATTAATGAAAAATAATGAATGGATAAATGGGGGGGGGGGGGCAGTGACCTGAGTCTTATTCAGGAGCTGTGGGGACCACAGCAGTCAGAAGCACTTATTATGCTCATGGTAGCTCATGCATTGCAGTTATTCCTGTACCTGGATAATATTTCTTTAACTCCTGTCAAGTTCACTACAATCTGCTAACACATTCCCAGAGAATATTCAGGAAACTAAACACTGCTGTGGTTTAGCATACCTACAGATAAATAAACAAATCCCAACATCTCATGCTCCTGGTATTGTGATATAATGCAATTAAAGTGCTGTCTAACCAAACCTAACCTGCACGTGTGCTTCTTCATTCAACGATGAAAGACTAGGATAACAACTATGAGCATTATCTTACTTTCTCAACAAGAAATTACAGGGTACACAAAATAAGTCTTACGCAGAAAGACTAAAAGTCCTGTTACTGTATTCGATCTCCTACAACTTGCTAAGGAGTAACCTGTGCCTGGCTTACAAGGCAGTCTCTGACCTGGCTCTGATGGAAATGCTACATATTCATAAGTCAAACTGCAGGAGGGTCACTCACTCCAGAGATCTTAACCTAACCTCTGACATGTACAGGGCTTGCTGGAGAGATAGATATATCTCCCAGAGACTGCTACTTCTCTGGAAGAAGTTTCCAATTCACATGAAACAGAGCCCCTCCCTGATCCTCTTCAAACGCATCATAGATAAATGGATAGGTGACCACAAATTCACATGTGGAGTGGTTCCATGTCCCTTCTGGACAGAGGAAGTTGGTATTAACTACAACAGATGCTTACCTCTGTAAACTTCACTCACATAACCACCTACAATTGGGGCAACATGGGATAAATATGGCTAGGCTTGTAAGCGCTCTAAGGACATTAGCCTAGTAACTTCCTATAACCTAGACAAGATTATAAAACATTGGGAAAATGTTTTTTTTTTTTTCCAATACCTTTATTGCATTATCGCTTAAGACATCAGTACACATATATTTGCAGAAAAGAAGAAAAATCATAATGCTTTTTTATGCATTATACATTGCATATATGTTTTCTTTCTTTATAATGCTTATCACTCAGTCCAACGTTACATATATTGCACGAGTCTTGCCTTCTCTTAAACCTTACTACTCCTGAACATTATTCTGCATTCACTGTTCCCACAGCTTCCATTTATTTCTACATAATTTGCACTTTACCTTTTCTAGCGATCTCAATTCCAGGTCTTTTATCTCTTTGTAAATATGCTATATTTCAGTTACATCTGGTTTAGATTTTAATTTCAATTTTCTAATAATTGCTTTTTTGGCAGCCAAGAGCATTGAACTGAATAAGGCCTTAGTATATCTAGGCAATTTAGATTCTGTGTCACAGCACAGACAAATCATCTCCTCAGTTACAGCAATTTACTCCCTCTTCCCCCAATATTTCTGACAGAGTACTTTGTAGTATAGTTTTAAAATATGCCAACTCATCACACTCCCAAAAAACATGTTCCCAATTACCTCTCTCTTCCCCATCATACCACCAGCATTCTTATCTGCCTGAGGAAAAATTTTTTGAAGTCTGCTTGGGGTATAAAAATACCATGTAAACACTTTCAAGCAAAAATCCTAAACCTTCTGGACTTTGTTGCATACTTGGGAGCCATACAAATGTCCTTCCATTATTCCTTTGTAAATTGCTTTCCAGGCTATATGCCCAATCTTTTCTAACCTTCTATGAGTGGCATTTATATTACAATACAGCATTTTATATGTCCTAATAATTATCCTTTTGTAACAGCAGCTTATGTACTGTGTGTGACTAAAAACTCTACTAGAGCTGGTTTTTAACTTAGGACTTTCCTATTCCTTTCTATTTGCTTATATTTTGATATCAGTCCCTGGTTGGGAAATTCTTCTTCTACAACTGTACCCTTACCTGTCATGAGTAAGACAGTGTACTTACTAGACAAGAAACATCCATAGAATCATAGGAAGTTACTAGGCTATTGGCCCTGAGGCCCTTATAAGCCTAGCCAAGAGTTTATCCCATGTTTAGACAAGTCAGCACCCGATGCCTCTGTCCAGCAGGGACATGGGTGGAATCCCAAGGGTGTATTTTCATTTCCCATCCAGTTATCCAGGTTATGCTTAAAAAGGGGTAAAGAGGTACTCTGTTTGATGTGGACAGGGAGTCTATTCCACAGATGGGAGAGTCTCCTGGACACAAATCTATCCCTCCAACAAGTCCTGTTGATGTCACAGACTAGGTTGAGGCCACACGTGCGGGTTACTCGAGTGAAGCTTGACTTGTGGATATGCAGCAGTTCCATCAAGGCGGGGTCCGGGATTGCCCTGTATGTCAGACTGAGGTCACCTCTGAGAAGTCTGTATGAAATTGGGTAGAGGGCTAGGGCTTTTAGCCTATCTGTGTATGGTAGATGTTTGAGACCCTGGATACACCTGGTGAGGAACCACTGTGGTCTCTCCAGCTGCTGCATGTGCTTTGCAAAGTACATGCCAAAAGGGGTGCTGTACTCAATAATAGGCCTTATGAGGGAAGAATACAGAGATGTTATGACCTCCTTGTCCCTGGATGAGATATCCTTTACTTATGAGGTGGGCCATCTAGAAGGCTTTCCATACAACGGAAGCAACATGATGGTCAAAAGTTAGGTTGCTATCAACCTGGGTGCCGAAATCCCTCATGACTGATTGCGTGCTGAGGACATTGTTATTAATGTGATAATTTGTGGGGATGTTACTCTCCCCAAAGGGGATGATAATGCATTTTTTGGTATTCAGCTTGAGGCCATGTTTCTGGCACCAGTCATTTGTCTTAGTGAGACCCTCTTGAAGGATGTCCACATCACTAGGGGAACTGATGACAGCACCCAGCTTGCAGTCATCTGCAAACTTGATCAGCCATAGCCCACTAGTTTTGGCCTGCACCTCAGAAAAATATATCCCAAATAACAGGCTACAGGACCAAACCCTGGGGTACACCTCTTGTTATGAGTCTACTGTTTGAGGTGACTTCCCCTATTTTGACTAGGTGGATTCTATCAGTGAGCCAGTTTTCTACCCATCTGGTAACATACAGATTGATGCCTAGTTGAGAGAGTTTCTATTATCTATTATGCCTAAGTGGGAAATAGTGTTGAAGGCTTTGGCCAGGTCAAGGTAAGCGGTGTGCACCATCTTCCCCTCATCCATGGCTTTGGTGACTGTCTCAAAGAAGTCGACTAAATTTAAAAGACATGACCTCCCCTTGACAAAGCCAAACTGTGTGGGATTGAGTGTTTGGAGGATACCAATGCCCTTGTTAATGAGTTCCATGATAATCCATTCCATGGCCTTGCAGATCAGGCTAGTTAGGCTGATGGGTCTATAATTTCCTGGATCTGTGGATACTCCACCTTTGTGCAAAGGGATGACAGTGGCTGTCCTCCCCTCAGTGGGGATGAAGCCAGTACCCAGGCTTTGGTTGACTAGGGAGCCTAATGGTGCTGCATGTTCCTGCCTAAGTTCACGTAGGATGCAGCCTGGAATCTTATTGGGTCCAATGGAATCTGTATTTTTTGCATTTGAGAGAGCAGTGATGACCTGCTCCCTAGATGTAAGAGGAAGGGGGCAGGTACTGGGGATGTCCTGATTTACTGATGGGGGGACAGAGGGGAGAAAGTTTCACTGAATCTGTCAGCCAGCAAGATTGCTATATCTGCAGCATTTGTATACGTGGTGTCCTTGGTCTCTAGTAGAAGTGGCCAATTTGGACTCAAAGTTTGCTTTGGAGGACTTCACTCTTATTTGCTTGTTCAGACTAAGGAGAGATTGCTTCAAATTAGGCACCTCCTCCTTCATGGTCTTGGATAGCAATTTTTTCCTTTTGTTATAGAGTTTATTTATTGCAGATGTCCACCAGGCAGGTTTACTGTTCCTTGCTGAGGATGATTTAGTTCTGTCTTGTATTCCTGATTCCATGCATCTATATAAATGCTTGTATAGTGCTTTGGTGTAGTTTTGGATATTGGTGCTAGTTCCTACAGAGGGGGAGGGGGCTGTGAAGCTGTTTATACCATCCCTCATGAGGCTGTAATCAGCTTTGGAGAAGTTTTCATGTCTGACCCTAGCTAGAGGGGGGTTGAGGGAGAAGGTGACTTTGAAAGTCACTGCTTTATGGTCGGATCTTACCAGGGAGGATGATGCTGTTGGGATGCTTCAGTGGTCATTCACGTTGGTTAATACCAAGTCCAAGATATTATCACCTCTTGTGGGGGTATCATCTAGCTGTTCCAAGGCATATGCATTGACAAAACTGAGGAATCTCTGGGCATTTGTGTTCTGGCATGAGTAGTTCTTCCAGTCTATGTTTGGGTAGTTAGTCACCCAGGATCAGGGTAAAGGGTTGAATCTTGATAGATTCGAACAGGTCCAGATAGGCTGATTAGGCATCTTGAGTCAGATTTGGGGGCCAGTAGCTAGCTATGATTTCAATAGGGGTCTTGTCAATGGTTAACTGCACCTAGAGTCTCTCTTGTGCATCATAATGTTTGACCTCCCTGGAGGTGTGTATGTCTAATATATATATTGAAACTCCACCTCCTTTGGCTTTGCTGCCCACAGTTTGGGGTCTGAATGTATGATAGTATGGGTAACCAGGTAAGAGTGAGGTGCTCTCCGCAGCTTTGAACCAGGCTTCTGTGACTGCACAGATGTCAGCATTTTCCAGGGTTAAGAATTCTTGCAATGAGTGCAGTTTCATGTTTCGACTCCTAGCATTTAGCAGCATGACCTTTAATTTGTGCTTTGTTGAAATTTTTATGTTGGTAGTTTTAACCTCATCACTTTTTCTAAAACAGGCACTATGGGGGAGGCAACAGCCTTTTCCAGAAGCCTGAAGCCCAGGTGAGACAGATGCAGGCCATCTCTGTCAAAGCACCATGGTCCGTCGATCATATCTTCCCAGGCTATCAGGTATTGGATCCCCCTGGAATGACACCAGAAACTAAGACAATTGTTAAAGTCAATCATTTTCTGTTTGTATTGAGCCATCATTCTGGGTGATGGCAGAATGATGCTTAAGGCTAGGGACATACTTGCCTTGGACACATAATCAGCAAGCTTAATATATCTCTCTTCATATAGTCCAGGGAGGTATTCTCAAGTCTTTCACACCAACATGGACTATGACAGAGTCATAACAGTACCTGTTGTTGAGAGACTTGAGTGCATATGTAAAATGGTGGATTTTGGCACCTGACAGACAACTAACTGTGACTTTCTCCTTATCCAGCCTGGTGAGAGGCACATATGTGTGTCTCACAATGGAGTCTCCTATGATTAATATGTTGGGTTTATGGTGAAGCCTTAGTGGCTGTGAGACACAGGTGTGTGGACTATGTGTGGTATGTGGTGTGGAGGGCTGTGGAGATTGCATGTGTTTTTGCCTCAGAGATCTCCTTTGTTTGGGTATGTTTATGTTGAGGGCCTCTGCATATGTGGGTGTGTATTGTGTGGATGGTGTTTGAGGTGTAGTTATTGTGCTGACAACCTTTTCGGTGCCAGATATATACTGGCTTGAAAGGGAGAGAGCATTGACTATAGGTTCCTAATGTAATTGCATCTCTCACAAATTTTGTTCCTAAGTGGTGGTAGTAGATGATTGTCTGTGTACATTAGGAAGTTGCTACACTGTCTCAGAATTCCCATATCAACCAGACCGGCAGGAGAAGTAGGAAACTGTCCATCCATATTTGTCAGAATCTAAGGGAGAAAGGCTAGGGAGAGCTAAGGGGTCGGACTAAAGCCCAAGTGCTTAAACCAAAACTAAAAGGCTTAGAATAACACTTAAAAATTTAGACAGGCTATAAACAAGCAGTAATAAATGCAACAGAAAAGATGTAGTTGAACACTTTAGAGAACAAGCAGCAAGAAACAGGAAAAAATCAAGATAAAGTAAAGGAGTAGTAGGAAGAAACACAAATAAAGAAAAATATGAGCAGCTGAATAAAGTTTTTTTTGTTTATAAATTGGAAAGGGAGAGAGGAGGAACAGAAGATAATTCAAGGTTATGGGACTAAGAGGTTTGGCCTTCCCAAATGATCTCTGTATTAGGTAGAATGAGCTAATGAGATGGGACTGGGAGTAGTGTCCCATATCAGGTTTACAGTAGGGGTGGGCAACTGCAAAAGCCACCAACTTTAAGAACATAACAGCAGTTGGGTGGGAGAAAAACAAAATTCATCCACAGGTTAGCAAATATATAAATGCTGACACAGATAAGTAAATAATTCAGTCATGCAAAAATAAAAGTGCTGAACACTGAACAGTTAGACAAAGTGCAAAAATATACTTATCAGCTCTATATTTCCAGATTGTTTGAGAAACATTCTCAGTCAGGCACAATGGAGATTCTATCAATGATATGCAGAAATTCACACAAAGGTAATATTTTTATACCAGAAAGATAAAAGCCAAGCCTTGAAACAATCAGATAACACAAAAGCTGTTAGACCAGATTTTCCATCCTGGAAAAAGTTCACTACAAACTCTCTGCTGCCCAGAGAGCTGTAAATGGACCCCGTATGTGGAATGTTAGTTCAATCTAAAGTGCTGTACCAAATGCCTTAGAACAGAAATAAAAATTTCAGGACATATCAGAAGAGAACCTTTATATCACAATAGAAAAACTATCCAACAGGAGGACACCATTAGTCGCCTAAGGCATCCCCCACCCATCCCAGCAATTTAGCAGTTCCAAGCTGCCATAAAAATTTCAATTATCATACCTCTTAGCACCCATTCTGACAAGAAAGTCCACCTATCAGCCACACACACACACACACACACACACACACACACACACACACACACACACACACACACTCAGAAAATGTACTTTCTTATATCAAATTTAAAATGAACTTCCTTTACTTGCTATTCATATTCTTATTCATATTATTATTCATATTCTTTCTGTCCTTTCCAGGGTAATCCTATTACATTTTCCTTGAAGCACCTTACATACTCATATAACATAACCTAGTTTCTCATTGCTTCTAGTGAAAAACAGGGTATGTTTTCTTTCCCACTACTGTCAGTCACATTCTCTGTACCTTCTCCAATGACGTGGCCTCCCTTTTCCTATAAAACATCCAAACTGGACTCCAGCTGTAAGCCAGTCAGTGCCTGAAATGTAGTATTGTCACTTTCCTATTGTTGGATTCTACAGTCTAGATAATATGTCTTAACATCTGATTTGCCTCTACTATTGCTCGTTCAGATTTTATTTTATTTATTTATTTTTTGTTCACTCGGTTGCTCATCAGGAAAGTGACCCATTTTGAATGAAGGCCTGATGCAGAAAAGTTCAAGAAATACACATAGCTTAGAAAGTTTGGGATGTATTCTGAGATCATAATACAAACATATGGAAAAATCACAGAAGACAGTTTCAAAAGGCAAGGATCCTGGTACACAAATGCTTTAATGAACTGTATTACTATATTACAAACTTCAGCCTAAACAAGTTATTAAATTTCTAAGGTACTTAGTAGGTGAGGCTTACAACAGATTTACAGCACTTCAAAACATACCATTTACATTTACAGGACCTTTAACACAAACTTATTTATTAAAGTAGCCTCCCTCTGATATAACATCTTTGCAAATTCAGGGAGCATTCTGAGTGAGATTAGGACAGTGGAAATGGGAGATGTGAGGTTTATCAAAAGGGAAAGTTACATCAGGCTTTATTTGTACATATTTATTTGAGTGAAAAGAAAAGAAGCTTTTTTCATATTTTAACTTAAGTAGGGAAATTTTTACAAACTTTAGCTACATAACGTATAAAACTGCATTACCAAAAAGTTGTAACTTTTGGTCTGTTTCATGCAAAGTCCTTCCAGCTTGTAGCAATTTACATTTCAAGCTAGTATGTACAGTTCTACAAAGTGATATGTTGACTGTTATTGAGGCTAGTGTAGTAACTGGATTACAAATTAATGTAATAGGGAAGTGAGTTTGTATTTCAGTGACAGTCACTACAAGGCTGCTATAATTCTGAAGTGGTATGCATACAGCTGCTTGAACAATTAAAAGAGCAGTAATGACAGTACATGCTTTTGTTTAGTCAACTGTGTAAGCTAAGGATTCATTCTAATTAGAGTTCCTAGAATTTGGTTATTTTTTTCAATGATTGTAGTGATCTGTTATTGAGATATAAATGAGGTATCCATAAAAGGTACATTGGTGCTTTAACTTAGTGATATAGTCAATTTTGTTTACAGTAGTCTGTTATAGGTCCTTGCTCTGAGGTGAACCAGCTGTACATTTCTAAGTTAATGATTCAGCACAGTCTTGCGGAAGATACATGGACTAGAATACAATAGAGTTGTCTGCAATTACTTGTTCGGAGTCTGGTGCTAATTACTGCTCATTTAGGTAGGTAGTATCCCACAGTTTCCTCTTGTACACTTTTGATATCATTGCTGTTGCCTCAATCAGACACTTCATGAAAAAGAAGAATATATACTCGGGAATAAGCATTAATCACATCTGAAAATGCCAGACAGACTCCCTGAAACAGGAAGAGTTAAATGGCATATACAGTTTTTAAACAGAGTTCTACTACCAAGTGTTTCTTTTGGAGACTGAATTCTACGACAGACGTTCAAACTAACATTTGTGGAGAATGAAAGTGCCGTAAATGGGATCCTAGACCTTGCAGCACCCTGTAGACACTACCTGTTGCTTTCATGGCAAACTATATGCCTCTTTCTTCTCTAACAATGGATGGTGGCTTGGGCTGGTACTTTGGCATGAAACATGCATGGACAAAATTTGCGTCACACTCTTGAGCACCCACTTGTCTGTGGTGACAAAAAGACATCTGTGGAAGAACTGACACTATCTTCTCACAGGAGGGGTGGGGTAGATTCGGAAGTTCAGCCCAACTCCCTCTGACTGGAAGAGTGAGCAAAGGAACACAATCTGTTCACAAAAGTGCTGAGGGAAAATTGGATCTTAAATGGAAAGGAGCTAACATTGGAAATACTGACAAGAAAAGATACGTCAGCCTTTATAAGATTACCTTTTAAAGTGGTATTGCTTTGTAGATATTTTTACAGGAATTGTTCTGATTCTACCCTTTATAACTAACTTCCTTCAAATGGAAGATCTAGAGATCGCATATATGCATTTAAAGAGACATTTATTCTGATACAGGCAAACTGTTTTTTATTAAATCTCACCAAGACCATACTGTTATACAGACTGTATTTTATATAACATATATCATTGACAGAAGTAGGTTAAAACAATAAAAAAGATAGTTGGATGCACAAGACTCAGGATAAAAAAACTGCCTACTCCTGGAAGGTGCACTGGTGCCAGGACTGGAAAAAATGACAGTGTAGAATCCTCAAGACACGGACATATTCCTACAGTGGGGTTAGGCCAGGCCCAAATTATATATTATTATTATTATGGAAGAAGCCCAGACCTACCAGACAGAACATATGCAAAAAGATTAAGAGAGAAATTAGAGGAAAGAAAAGTACTTCCATAAGAAAAACTGTCAGAAGCTGCAAATAAAAGTTTGTGTTCACTAACACAACAGATTTAGAAATAACATTATACAGACCAAGAAACCTTGGGCTGTTTGCAAAAAGCAGCAATTGAGGAAGTGCGAAAATATAAAGAACGAAATCTAGAGATTTTTAAAAGATATAAAAATGAAATATGGACATGGTAAAGAAAGAGAGATCTGATATGGTCCAATAGTTATGAAAGGAGAAAGCCAAATGAATTAACACGAAAAAGGCATACCCCAAAATATTCAAAGAGAAATACAGGCAAAGGCATCCAAATATGGAAAATTTCACTTTAAAAATAAGATCACAAAGAGGGAATATAAAACAGAGGATTAGTAAAGAAGTTAAAAAAGTAGAAGTTGAAGTTATGGAATGCCTTTGAAGTGAAGGATTTAGTGTAGAAAGTCTAACACGGCTATATCAAAGAATGATGGAACAACAGACCCCCAAAGTATGGAGGAAAAGGGGGAGCAGGAGACATCTGAAGAAGAAATATGGACATGGGAAAGAAAATGAAATTTAATATGGTTCGATACTTATGCAAAGGAGATAGCAAAACTAATCAATACAAAAATGCAGCACTAAAGATATTTGAAGAGAAATACAGGCAAAGGCATCCAGATGTGGAAAATTTTATAATACAAAAAATAAGAAAACAAAGAGGAAAAGCAGAAAAGAGGATTAGTAATGGGGAAATTAAAGAAATAGAAACTGAGGTTATGGATTACCTGCAAAGTGAAGGATTTAGTATAGAAAATCTAACCCTGATAACATCAGAGCAAGATTGAGCAATGGATCCCCAAATTAAGGAGAAACCAGTGGAGTGGGAAACATCTGATCAGTTCCTACATGAAGATAATTTGGAGTCTTCTAGAGCAAACCAGTACAGACGTTCAGTTGGAATTGCACAGCAAGGGAAGGAACTGGATTCTGATGTAGTCAATGTTGTGGAATGATAGCCCAATGAGATCCCAAACAGACACCAGCCTGGATAGCAACAGGAAAAACAATACTCCTACTTAAGAACAAATCTGCAAACTGTCCTAAAAACTATAGACCAATAACATGTTTTTCAGTGACATATAAACTATACAATGGAATTGATGCTGACAGAGTTTATAGTCATTTAGAAGAAAACTCAATCACGGCACTAGAACAAAAGGGTAATAAAAGAAAGTCATATGGAACAAAGGATCATTTATTGTTAAATAAAGTCATAATGGAGAACTGTAAAAAGGGGAAGAATCTAAGTATGGCATGAATAGACTATACAAAAAAGCATCTGACAGTATCCCACATTTATGGATAAAAGAGTGCTTAAAAATGTATACAATACACTCTATACTGTTCGATTACATTACAGCCATCATGAAACAGTGGCAAACCACTTTGCAGTTAAGCCATGATAAAAGACAAATTATTATTCCAGGGATAAAAATTCAAAGGGGTATATATTCCAGGGTGACTCTCTGTCACTGCTGTTCTTTTGTCTTGCTCTTAACCCATTAAGCTGTCTAACAGATTAGGTCACGGCTACAATCTGGCTCCCAGAAAACAACAAAGTGTAAAGACTTCTCATCTTCTGTATTGTTCATCAGATAAGGAAGTGAAAGCACAACTGCAAGTAGTCAACACTTTTTCAGATGATATAAGAATGTTATTTGGTCTTGATAAATGTGCAACAGCAACCTTTAAAGCAGGAAAGCTTCAGTACCAAGAAAACATCAGTTTGGGACAGGAATGTGATATAAAAAAACTTGAGCAAGAGGGAGTGTATAAATATTTCGGAATTGATGAAGGATCAACAATAAAACATGAACAAATGCAAATAAAACTTAGTAAGCAATATTTCAGAAGGCTTAAATTAATACTGAAAACAGTGTTGACATCCAGAGTCCAAAGTCCAAGCTATAAGCCAATTTGCTCTTCCTGTCCTAACTTATAATTTTGGAGTGAGTGACTGGCCCCAAAAGGTGTTGAATAGGTTGGACAGCAAAACAAGAAGGATACTTCATGCTCATCAAATGATTTACAAAACTCAGTGCATACCAAGATTATATATTCCCCGTTCTGAAGGAGGTATGGGTCTCCTCGAAATTAATTACATGTACAGATCTGCAATCATGAGACTGCATACATATCTGCTGATCTCACAAGACACAAATGTAGTGAAAGGTTTGAAACGTGGCGAGAATAGGTCTAAGATGACTTCTCTGCTTAGTATAGCAGAAGCATATCAGTGTCAAGTGGGAATGTAAATCAAACCAGAAGTAGATAAAAATCAGGTAGCAACTGAATGTGCAAAAAAAAAAAAAAAACAAAAACAAAAGAAAGAGTATAATGTGAAGGATGAGATGAGAAAGCAAGAAACGTGCAAAATGCATATAGTTGTGAGTATAGAAAACTCTTGGAAAAACCTCATGTTGATCAGGACTGAATGCAAGAATGGTTAAGGAGAAGTGAATTTAAAACAAAAGACGAAAGGTTAATATTGGCAGCCCAAGATAGTGGACTATGTACTCGTTGGTTTACAAAGTCCATTGAACATGTGTGAGAAACAGACAAATCCTGGTTTTGTAAAACAGAATTAGAAACAGTCACACATCCTGTTGATGTTTGTGATATACTAATGGCAGAATGATTGTACACTGAAAGGCATAATAATGTGGCAAGACTGTTTGTTGCACTGGGGATTGTGCAAACATTATAATAATGAAGTAGCTGAAAAACATAGGAAACATCAGCCACAAAGCATCATAGAAAATTATGAAGTTTACATCACATGAGAACACCCATTACCAAGAGTTCAAAAAATAAATGATAGAAAACGAGATATAGTAGTCCATGAAAAGAAGACAAAAGTAGCATTGATCACAGAAATTGCTGCACCCAGTGACTACAGTGTCTTATGTACAGAGAGACACAACGTCATAAAATACCAGGATTTACAGGCAGAAACAAGGGCAATGTGGAAGAAAGATACCAGAAAGTTCCAGTAGTAGTATAAGCAACAGGTCTTATAAAAAATAATTTACAATCATACTTAGATATGTTACGGATACATGTAACTCCAAAAGAATTGCAGAAGGAGTCATTACTGAGCTCATTGAGGGTACTGCAAAGAGCACTTCTGGCTAACATCAAAGATTGAATCAATACTAATTTCATAAACTTTAATCATACTTAAACTTAGGAATGGGGTCCATTCTCATCATGGTATTAGAAAGCCAAAAGACTTGGAAAAATTAAAAAGAATATGGCTACGGCTGTAGCACTGAATGTACCATTGCTGAATTATGAAAGCAGTTCTATCTTGCCCACTTATCATTGTTTATGGCATTATCATTTATTATGTAGTCCTTCTAATATATGAGCGAGAAGGAAACCTATTGCATCCTACTAAAAAAAAAAAAAAAGATGCTGACCTGTGTAGGACAGTAAAATGCTACCCTTAAAAATAAAGTAGTAGAAAAACATCTTTGTCAATATGAAACTATTTTATTAGTATCATTCATCTGGAATTTTCATCTCTGGGAAAAGTGGAACAATAATATTTAGTTTCTCACACACTGTGGTAAGTACAGTCCCCTTAAAGGCATGGCTCTTTAGGTTTTTTAGTCAAGGTTCTGTCTCTTCCCTAAAGACACTTTTTCTTCCCCTTAATTTCTCATTTAAATCTTTGGGAAAGAGTAGGTGCATGTAAACCTTCAAAGTAGCTCTATAAACAGACCTATTGATGGGAAAAGCTTCCTTTTCAGAAGGTACATTATTTTTCAATCTGTTGTGAAATACTACCCCCCTCACCAAAAGATCTGAAGTCTCTAGATCACGTGTTGTGTACTTTTCTCAAAATTAAATAAATAGATTAAAGTAGACCATGGTATACACACATGCCCACACACATAGGAATATACCTGTGCATGAGTATAAACATGTATACCTGGGATAGATTTGGAATCAGTGCAAGGATTTAGCTCAGGTTACTAGCAAACCCATTGCTGAAAATTCATCTTAATCTAAAACAAGGTCACTCCTCCTCTGAGTCTGCCGATATGGAAATGCAGCTGGTCTCAATTTCAAAGCTGCTGGAGAAAGATCTTTAACCACAACAAATTCTGGTTCTGCTGCAAGGTCTCTTGTCCCAACGTCTTGAAGGCTACTGTCTCAAAGCTAGGAGACTTGAGCATCTTGTAGCTCCTACAGGCTAGTGCTCACCCTCAAACTCTAATATGAGTACAGGCAAGCAGTTACCACACCTTACCCAAACACATTACTTAAGTTTGAGAGAGGTAACTGCAACAGCTGTAGGGGGAGAGCAGGAGGGAGATTTTAGGGTTAAGGAGTGGGGGGGGGGGATTTTCAGTGTTAGTAAGGAGGACAGTGATTTTAGGGTTAGGGAGTGATATGGAAATTTCTGGGTTACGGAGGGGAGAGGAGCATTAGGTTTAGGGGGAAAGAAGGAAGTTTAGGGTTAGGAAGCAATCAGGGAGTTTAGGTTTAGGGAGGGATGGTGGGAGTTTTAGGATTAGGGAGCAAGGAACTGGGTTAGGAACAGGTGGGAGCTTTAGGGTTAGATTTAGGGTCCTGGTAGGGTCATGTAGTTTAACAGGGTCAGGTGTTGGGAATGCTAAACAATTCAGTAAGATTGAGCTAGTCGGCATTAGAGCCCTTGCTTCTTGAAGTAAGTGGCAGTGGCCAGATGTGTTGCTAGCTAATAAGACACAAGCACTCATAGTAGACTCACAAATTCTAGATACTGAAGCAGGGCCAGACTTCGCAACTGTGGGGCCCCATGTGGATCATTTTGGTGGGGCCCCTCATTTGACTCCCTTACTTACCACCCCAACTCTCCCTCAACTTGCTGGCTTCCAAATTAGGTATCAGAAAAATATATTATTACTACCACAGATTAAAAATGAAACAATGTGTTTACTTATTAGGTTATATATTGTCATGTGACATGTTAAAACAAGAAGACTATCGGACTTCTAGATTACCCTCAGACCCCTCCTGTAGGTCATCTCTCAATGTCCACTTAACTCACCAAGCACACTATAAAGTGCATGTTTAATCTACGTCTGAGGACCTGTGCCAACAAGGTGCTTCATTTGATGGCTGCAGCCTAGCTTATTAGTAAATACATTCCCAAACTCTTGTAGTACTGCCTAGATCTCTTTAACCTGAGTAGGAGATAGTTGCTTGCCTCTCCCCCTACATCCTTTTTTTTTCTTTTTTCCACTTTCCTGTCTCCCTCCTTTTCCTCCGTCCTGTCATTTGACTAATGCCTTACTCTCCCATGCCCAACAACAGTACATACTGTAAATACTCTGTTCTTTCTACCTTATTTTCTCCATAGAAACATTACGATGTATGGCGTTATGTAGAGGTACTCTTCTTATCGCTTCTACTGATTGAGTACTTGTATCATGTTTACTTAAAATTACATTCATTATATTAGATATTATCATGATTTATACCTCTCTACTTGCTTCTTCATTATCTTGTTGCATTGATATTAAAGTTTGTTGTCTGTTTGATTGTATTTTTTGGATCAGAGTTCTATCTAGGTTAGTAAAGTTTAAATAAATAAAAAAATCTGACTTTGTAAATGATGCAACACAACACAATCTATCATCTTTGAGAGTTGAGGCACAGAACACCAAGAAGACCATGTTACTAAGAAGCAAGATAATTTTGAAACACGAAACCTGGAAAAATCTTGGGATTCATCACAATCCCCAGGTTTTGCCTCTCATGCCCAGTGTCTGGAGATGAAAGGAGACACTACAAAATATGAGTCAGTGGGCCAAAAACAGTATGAAAAATGTCTAACCTCTACGAAGCATTCTTACCCAGGTAATATTCATGCATTTCTACAATTTGTGTGTTTCCACAAAACCAGATAAAACTGTTGAACTTCTTCAGAATGCTCAGTGTTATAATAATAAAGATCTCAGGCTTCTTCTTAGAAATGGCCCTGGCCTCTTACCTCCCCCACTTATTATTTGTTCTGAAACTTTGTGTATATATTTATTTGTTAAACAGGCAAAGTAGACTAATACATGCAGATCTTTTGCAGCCATATCCCAGGTCACAGTGGCAACAGTAAGGAGTACATGCAGGTATAACTTGAAGTGGTCACTGATAGTCATGATTTGGCAAATGAGAGGAAATAGGAATGCCTTAAGGAAATTCTCATGATGTAGGAAGAACATCCAAAACTCACACATGTAGTTCAAGTTTTTATAATAAACTTACCCTGAAAATTCTTCCCCACTCCAATCCAACCCTTTTGTAGATTTAAGTTTCTACTTTTCTGCTTGTGTATTTTGTATGTGACTGTGAAATCGTGATACCATTACATAGTACTTCCCTATCTGTCTCCAAATTAGGTCTGGTCTTATTATTTTCCAAAACAGTATGTGGAATAATATACACATCCATATGGTTAAACCCATCTGCTTTCAGGTTGAAAACCCAGTTGAGAACTCAACAACAGTATCTGACCATTACTGTGACTGAGTAACTAACACTGAGCCATACAAGAGGCATGAAGCTGGAGTTATTGATAATACTGGATTAACCATTAGTACAGTACATGGCAGGAAATGTTGTCAACTCCACTAATGAGATTTGTAACTACTAGAACAAAAGACTATCAGTAGGTAAATGCCTTGTACTTGCCCTAGTATCTCTTAGGCAAAATCTCTAAGTCATAGATTGTGGGATGAGTTCTGGTCATCCTAATTTGACATGGTTTAATATAATAGAGGACAGTGAAGGCCTGTAGAGAGGTGCTATTCAAATATTTCCAATATTCAAATCACTGTTCCAAGCTTAGGTTTGTTGTAGATGTTCAATATTCAGCTATGATTCAGGAACAAACCAAAAAGCTAGGCTTTGAAACTTTAGATGCAAATCCTTCAATGCTTAAATAATGTATTCCAAAAGTACACCACTGAAATTAGTGTAAGCATATACTCTCTAACCAAAAGAAGCATTGCTAGTTTCTACTTATAGCTTATTAAGCCTCATACAGGTGTGTGGATGGATGGATTCAGTGAAAATGACATACAGTATTATTTTGTAGTTTGTTAACCAGATTATTCCCACTAGGCCACAGACCTCTTTTAAGGTGAGACCTGAGGTGGTATTGAAACTAACTGTTGGTAATCTGGTCAGGACACTGGAGAAATTTTCATTACTCTTTTTGAGCATTAGTTGGTATCAGAGGGCTGCTGCTGGTGCTTAGTAATCATGGAGGAAAATGGCATCTCTGTGTGAGAGAGAAGGGCAAAAAAATGCCAGTTCTGTTGTCAGAAGGCTTGCAGAAGTTACATCTGGAGGATCAAAGCCAATGGTGTTGGTTGCTGTGATGAATGAGGAAGAGTGAGAAGGTGGTTCGGGAGAGTCAGGCAGAAGAGCAGTGTTTCACTGCTGAACTGGGGCACTTCCAAGTCAGTGGTATGGTAGCTTTTGAATCCAAAAAAGCAAGTCAAGCAAGAAAAGGCAGTGCAGAGAGAACAGGAGATGCACTTGCTCAGCTGAGTAGCTGATTTTAAGAGACATCATGATCTCACAAAGTTCTGCAAGCAAAATTCAAAGCAGCTTTATGAGGGAAAAAAGTAAAGAAACTGTTTTTTATGCACTGGTTGTGACTGAAGGAGAGAAGAAATGTCAGTAAGAAAGTGTCCTGTCATAAGAATCTAAAGTAAAACAGGCATTGTAATTGACAGATATATACTTTTGGATAAAGTCATTTTGCCTTTGGAATTTACAACTAAGGACATTATTGCCTTAATTCATTTGTGAAATGAAATGGATTTTCAAATTAACTTTTGAAACTTTTTGTTGGCAGAACATTTCATGAATGGAAGTGAAAAAAAAGGTTTTGTACTCATTGGAACAAATATAATTTTCAGAATTTGAATATTAAGTTGAAAAGGGATATAGTTTGGCAATTCAGGACTACTGGGGGTGATGAAGAAAAAATAAACATGTTTCTGGACAGTACTGTCAAAAAACATATGATTTTAAAAATGTATACTGAAAGAAGAGTATGGACTGATTCATGAGAAATGTGAGCTTTCTTGTGTATTATTACTAACACATTTCAACATTTACCAAATGCAGTTATTTTAAATGGAAAAAAGGAAATGTACTTTACTGAGGGCAACCAAAGGCATGCTTTTTTGTGAGTATGCTAGGCAGTTGATTTAACACTGCCCAATAAAAAAGCAAATCAACTTGGGCATGCAGTAAAAGACTATAAAATGTTGTGTAGAAAATGTGGGCGCAAAGAACATCGTCGGTGCAACTGTCCATTATTACAGGATTAGAGAGGAAATGGAAAGAGGGAGTCAGGAAAGAAATGAAGAATAAGAAACAAATCGGAATAATGAAGAAGACGTGAGTGTTCCATAGATTCATAGATTCATAGATTCATAGATTAGTACTAGGCTAACTGCCCCTGCGAGCCATTTTAAACCTAGCCAATTATCCCCTGTGAGATTCAAACCTTTTACTTTGTGTTTGTAAGGCAAACACCTTAACCATTAGGCCACCCTCCCAACCCTTCCAGATAAATTAGAAAGGCGAGAGGGTGAAAATGAGGAAGAAGATGTACAGAAAAAGAGAAAGTAACTAAATTACAACAGGGATGTACATTGAATAGAAACAGAAAATAAGTATTCAATATTAAAAGCAGATTTAATATGTCTGCAATGTAATTAGCAAATACCTTGGCAAACAAAAGTTACTGGAAAAATATTAGGACAGATGAAGTGAAAGGAGGTAAGAAAGGTATGGCTTCAGAGAAAAGAGGAGTTATTTCAATAGGAGGTAGAATATAAATAATGAAGAGAAATTTGATAATAGAAAAGGGGAATGAAAAGGGAGGGTGGCTTAATGGCTAAGGTGTTTACCTTACAAACACAAGGTACAGGATTTGAGTCTCACAAGGGATAACTGGCTAGGCTTAAAATGGCTCGCAAGGGCAGTTAGCTTAGTACTAAACTATGAACCTATGAACCTAACTATGAACTATGAACCTATGATGCAAACGAATGTCAGATTAATGTGAAAGTAGTGAGAGTCAATGGTATAAAAATGTTGTTGCTTGATAGTATAACAGTAGTAAAATAGCAGAGGAAGTCATTATGTATTTATTATATACAAGATTTTTTAGGAAATATAAAGGAAAACTTTCATTATTTATGGAGAAAGGAAGTTATCTGGTCTTTTGATCAGGATTTTATGTTCTGGTATAGCAGCACTTATAAATGGAGAAAGGGTCAAAGTATTGGATGCAGTGGTAGTGGTGATGGTGACAAGAAGGTTTGTGATATAAGAGAGAGGGATAACATTAAATGCCTAATTGTGGTATTTGCATATTACAAGTTTATGGGAAATATTTTTTGAAGCAATCATAAACAACACAGTGATAAATATTACTGCAGTTTTAGTAAGGGATCTGTGTTATAATTTGCAGAAGAAAACAGGGAAGGTAACACAAAATGTTAAAAGGATGAGGGAAGTAATGCAGTATGGGTGTTTGCAGTTTGGGGCAAAAACTGGTTAATACATATGTTAGAGGAGCACTGAGGAATGAAATTGATTGCAGTATTGGTTAATAAGATGCATTATAAGAGATACAAATGGGGAAAACATGATGGCTGAATATTCCGATCTTATGGCAATAGGGTGACAACTGGTATAAATTAAGAGATAATAAAAAAAAAGGGAAGGGGTAAAATATTGACAGAGAAATACTGAGAAATGTGGAATCCAAGAAGGAAGTGTGTTATTACAAAGAGAACATACTGAAGCCATTTTTGGAGACATTAACACAGTGAAGGGTGGTATTTAAAAACAGTTATAAGGTCTGTTAGCGAAAATAAAGGTGCCAGAGAAAAATATTAAAAAGGGAATATGATGGCTATTTGAGAAGATGTTAAAGGTTACCAGAAGAAGAAAAAAGTCAAACATATGAAAAAGTAGAGGAGTTATATGAAAAGAATATTTCAATTATAAAAGGTTACTTGTATAAACAAATTTTTTTCCAAAAAGAAAAAAAAGTAGTAAATCCCATTTTGGGGGAAAATGTGAAGCATAAAAAGAGCAGTTTTACAGAATAATTTGATGAAGGAGAAGTCGGGTATAAACAAGAAAAAATAATAGGGATAGTGACAAAGTTGTGTCTTTCGGCTTTTCCCAGTTAGGGGTCGCCACAGTGGAACTCTGGTCCGCTAATGATTGGCAGTAGATTTTTACATGCTGAGTTGCCAGCCCTGACGCACAACCTTCAACAAAGGTACGCCCATTCACGCATGTCTCCACACAGAAGACGCTCTAGCTGAGAATCGAACAGGACAAAGTCTTACTGTGAGGTGACAACGCTACCGCAGCACCACCACCACGTATGTGAGGAAAATGTATGACTGGATAAAAACTGAAAAGAAGACATAAGTCATCTTCAGACACTGGACCTAAGGCAGTTTGGCTTTGGCAAAGGACGGTCATGCTTACTAAACTGATGTATTTCTTTGAGAAGGTAACCAAGGCAATGGATGAGGGGAAAATGGTGCATAATGCTTACCTGGACCTGGGTAAGGTGTTTGATACACTACCCCACTCGACATACCTCTCAGTATCTTAGCACAAGACATCTAGACAAAGCCATAAAAAATGGGGGCAAAGGTCCAAAAAAGAGCAGTAAATATGATAAAATCAGTGCATTAGAATACATATATAAAATGTTAGTTATCGGGTACTTATAATGGTTAGGATGGATGTATAACAAAGGTATCTTTTATGTGGTGTGATTTTTGTGTTAATAATGAATACAGTGGTAGGGTGCTGTGTGAGGAAGTTGGAAGGAGCAGAATGAGAGGTAACAGAAAGAGTGAAAGTGCCAGTATTTAACTCTTGTGTGGATGATTTTGTGTTATTAATAAGTAATAAAATATGCGTGAAAGACACCATAGTGGAAGCACAAATATATACTGCTGGAAGATCAGTGTTAAAAAAAGTAAAAACTGAAAAGAAGACATAAGTCATCTTCAGACACTGGACCTAAGGCAATAGGAGCAAATTAATTTTCCTGGACATGCGAACAGTATTTGATCATTAGATGTGGAAAAAAGAACTGAGTATGAATCAGTGAGGTTACAAAAAGTAAAAAAAAAAAAAAAAACTCAAATTGTACTGGAAGACTGTTGCATTACCATATAAAACAAAGATATTTATCATAGATACATACATACATACTGGGAAAGATGGCACTATTGGTGTATTCTATGTATGTATAGGAAAATTAAAAAGGAATTACTAGAACTTATTTTCAGTTTTTTTGGGGTTCTAGACTGAATCCCATTAAACAGCATAAATTACATATAAAAAAGAAGAGAGATGATTAAGACTGATAAACCCAACAGTTTTTTTTTTTTTTTGGCTCCATGTATTCCTTCATTTTGAGTGACTTAAGAGAAAAGACAGATGGGTAGAGTACGAAGGATGTATCTACTATGCCTGAGTTTGGGATTATGTTGAATGCATTTGTGAGGTCCACATATGCAGGGTGCACTGATTTGCCTTCATCTATTACCCTCAGTGGCTTTTTGAAGAAGTTGACCAGATTAAGTGGACAGGACCTGCCAAAAGAAATCCAAACTCTGTTGGGTCAGGCGTCTGTAGGTTACATATAACCTTATTTATTAGTTCCATAATGATCCTTTCCATAGTATTACAAATTAAACTGGTCAGTCTTATGAATATACAATTACCAGGGTCCATTGTGCAAAAGAATGACTGTTGCTATCCTCCATTCAACGGGTTCAAAGCCTTTTTTTGAAGCTAATACTGAAAAGCCTCAGAATGGGGTCCACAAAGTCACGTTTCAAGCAAACCAGGCAGCCTGGTATATTATCTGGCCCCACAGACATAGTGTTCTTGACTTTAGAAATTGTCTTGATAACTTGTTCTTGGGAGATTTGGGGGGGGGGGGGGTTGTAGCATGCATTCTGAAAATCCTAAAAGAGAGAGCTGTAGAACTTAGAGCTCAAGTTGCCCACTGGTAGAGTTGCTATTTTTGAGTTTGGTATTGCATTTGTTTCTGAGTGGATAGCTGCAGCTATTTACATATACACAGAATTTGGTAGGAAAGGATTCTGTGGATGCAATGGGATTATTGAGGTGGAAGGGGCTTCTGAATTTAGCCAGGTCATCACTCAGTTTTAGCAGATTATCCTTTGTGCAGTCTCTGAATACTGAGGTACTTGAATATGCTTCAGTCTTAAGATGAATGTGACTGATTTGTGGTCCAATTTGACCTGGAAAGTTACAAATGGGGGGAGCAGAGCTGCCAAATACTGGTCTGGCCTAAGTACAGCATGTTATCACCCTCTGTTTTGGGTACAGACTAACTGATAAGAATAGTTAAATACTGATAAAGTTCTGAAACCAATAAGTATGCATGTTTGAGGACATACATGTTTCCCAGTTTATGGAGAAATAACTGAAGTCACCTAGGAGCATGGTATTTGGCTTAATAATTAGGGAATACATACTGGTTAGGTAGGAGGAATAGACTGAGGAGACAAAGAGGGGATTCTGTAGTTAACTATGATAAAAGAGTTTTTGTTTATAGAAAGTTGGGCATGGAGGAGTTCCATATCATTTTTTTTATCTAACAAGTTTGGAGGTGAGACATTTTTAAGAATATAGGGATATCTCCACCTTTAGTGATTTTTTATCTCATGCAGTGGACTTGTAAAAGTGATAGGCATTGACTGGTCTTGAACTGGGCCTCTGTGATGATGCATATATTAATGTTTTTCAGGTTAGGTTAGGGTGTGAAATTTTTTGGTAAGGCTCCTAACATTGAGTAGCAGTCCTTAATATTTTTTAAACAAGAAACATCTTTATTGAATTATCACTTATGACATAAGCAATCATACATTTATATAAATGAAAACAAACCATAATGACACATTTTCAGTTGCAAACATTATGCATTACATATAATCTTCTATACAATCATTGTCAGTTAAACATTACATACCTTTTTCATTTCCTGCCTTCCCTTAATCCTCATTCTTCCCCCAAAATATTACTCTGCATGTATTGTTCCCATAATTCCCATTTTTCTATGCAATTTGCTCCTACCATTTTCTAAAGATCCTATTTCCAGTTGTTTTAACTCTGTTACTATATTTGCTACTAATAGTACAGTTGGTTTAGACTTTGATTTCCATTTTTCTAATAATTGCTTTTTTGCCACCTACCAAACTCAGCAAGGCCTTTTTATGTCTACAGAATTCCAATTCTGTATCACAGCTCAAAAAATAATTTCCTTAGTTACATCAATTTACTCCCCCAGTATTTCTGACATAATAGTCTGCAGGGAAGTTTTAAAGTCTGCCAACTCATTACACTCTCAAAAATATGTTCCAATTACCTCTTTCTTCCCCATCACACCTCCAACATTTGCAATCTACCTGTGGAAAAATTATTTTCTGCTTGGGGTATAAGAATACCTATGCAAACACTTACAAGCAAAGATCCTAAATCTTTTAGACTTTGTGGCATATTTGGGAACCATACATATACCCTCCCAATGTTTCTTTGTGAATTGCTAATCAAATCTCTCTTCTCAATCCTTTCTAACCTCCTCTGATTGACTCCTATAGTTATCATGCAATATTTTATATTCCTTACTAAGTATCCTTATTTTAACAGCAGCTTATGATCTAGATCATACTAAAAATTCTACAGTGCTTGTCTTTTACACAGGATCTCCCATTTCTTTCTTTTTGCCTATATTCTGATGTCAATCACTGATAGGGAAGGCAATTTCTAGCTTGTAGTCCAAATGAATTCTTGGCCTATTCCCATTCTGTTAACTTTCCCTTTCTAATTATTTGCTCCCAATACAGGAACAGCAACTAAATAGAGAGTCCTCAGTCCACGGATTTATTTGTTAAAAAGTAGCAAACATGAAGCGCTTTTCGTTCAGTGTAGTAACTTGAACTGAAGAAGTTCGACTTACTACACTGAATGAAAAGCACTTCATGTCTACTGCTTTTTAACAAATGAATCCATGGACTGAGGACTGTTTCTTTAGTTGCTGTTCCTGTGTTAAGTCAGCAGTGTTTGTGGACTTACTCGTGTTTATTTGCTCCCAATACATGGGTTCCCTTGCCAGTTTTCTCCAGTAAATTCCAACCCCCTCTTGCCTATTCTCTGTACCCCTAACTGCAGTCATCCATAAAATCAGACTCTCCTTTCTCCAGTCCTGTATTAGCTTATGTCTTAGAATACCTTCTGCTACTTTATGAATTTAATATTCTGTATGGCTACTGTTATTCTCTTTAAGGATATGCATCCAAAATTTCAGTCTCTCCTTATTTCTTGAGTTTCTAACCTGTTTCATTATTTCTTTCGACTTTGACTTACAGATTTCTGCTTGTGGTATGTATAGGAGCCCTAACTATGCAGCTCTGAAACACCATTTCAAATCAGGTAATCCCAAACTACCTTGTTCTATTGGAAGTATCAATTTTATTGGAAGTATCAATTTATCCCTCTTGACCCTTGGCCTCTTCCCCCTCAGATAAAACAATTCAACTATTTGTTAATTGCTATCCACAACTTCTCCTCTAGTTGATAAAAATATGCCTGACCTGTGTATAAAACTAAAGGGACTAAAACATTTTCACTGCTTGTGTCCCGCTATCCATAACCATAAAACAGAGCTTCCAATTTCTCAGTTTTTGTATTATCTTTTTAGTCTCTTCCCACATATCCTTAGTTGCCATAACAGAATCCTTTTAACCCTTACTTCTAAGTATTTCATTTTTTTATCATATCCCCATAAATATGGGTATTGCTGAACCAATCTGCATGTGGGAACATAGTTAACAGCTATTGCCTTTCTTTTATCTTCATTAATTGTGTATCTCAAAAAGACCAGAAAAATTCTCAGAATGTTTCACAACAGAAATGTCCTTGTCTGGTTTTGTCAGGCACAAAATTTTATCATTTGCAAATAAAGCCAACTTTTCTTGATTACCTATATCACTGAATTTCCGAGTCCCTTGTTTTTTGTTTGCCAATGGTTCTAAATATAATGCAAATAACAAAGGAGAAACAGGACACCCCTGCCAGGTTCCTCTGTTCAAACAGAACTTGTCAGAGAGGGAACCCCCCGCACACTTTAATTTTCACCTCCAATCCCTCATATATCCTCCTAATTAACTTTATTAATTTGTCAAGGAATGCAAATGCTTCCATTGCCCCACATATGAAATCCCAGCTTACTCTGTTGAATACTTTTTCTACATCAAGACCCGCTAAAACAGTGGTATTTTTTTACATTCAGCTTCCCTCTGGATCATCATTTTTCTCTTAATGTTGTGAAATGTTTGCCTCCCCTCCAAAAAATACATTGATCCATATATATCAATAATAGCATCATCTTTGCTATTCTTTTAGCCATTACAAACACTTTATAATCATGGTTTAGAATTGAAATGGGCAGGTATGAACTGGATCTGATGGGTTTGTACCACCTTTAGGTATTACAGCCACCACTGCTTTCTTCCAGGATGTTGCTACTTCTCCTTCTATTAAAATACTGTTAAACAAAACCTTCCAGACCTTTATCACTTTCTTCCCCCATAGCTTCCAAACTTCCACAGGAATGCCATCTGTTCCTAGAGACTTTCTTGTAGATTGGTTATACATCATCATTTTTATCATATCTCCTCCTCTCTTAACTATTTACAATAACTGAGCCTCATCTAACAATAACCTTGGCATATTTAATTCATACATAAACATTTCCATTTGCACCTTTTCTTGAGTTCCATATTTCTCTGCTTTATACAGATTTTTATAAAAATTCTGAAATATTTCTAATACTTCTACAGGATCTCTGATTATTTTCCTTGTTACAGGCTCCCTATGCTTGGCAACAACTCTTCCTACTTCTGTTGCCTGAGCTGTTGTGCTAAAAGCTTTTATGGTCTGCAGTTACTGTCACAAAATTGTTTAACAGCAATCTTTATAAACTCATGCATGTTATTGAGGAAGTACTATTTTTTTTCTTTAGCACTCTGCACTTATGCCTCTTTTTGTTCTGTGACATTCTCCCTGTTCTGCAAAACTTTACTCTTTGTCAGTCCCTCTAAATAATTCTTACTTCTTAATGATATCTTTTTTTATTTCTACCCTATTTTTAAACTCCTCTTTCATTTTATCCCACTCTCTAGCTATATTTTCTGAGGAAATTTCTATCTTCCCTAATAACTCCCAAACAATTTCCACTACCCATTCCTTAAATTCTTCTCTGTTTAAAATATAAGTGGGGGAATGCCAGTGTCTCTTTTTTTATTTCATTCCCCTGAATTTTTATTTTAGTTATTAGCGGCATGTGATCTGAAATAGTTCTTGGATGCATATCAAAACTTTCAATTAAATGCACATGTTTCTGTGAAATATAACTTCTGTATAGCCTAGCCCAGATTTTGCACCTTGGGGAAAAATACATAAATTCTCTCTCTGAGCTCCTACTACTGAATTTGTATCTTCCGTACCAAATATTTTCATCAAGTTCTTCAAACATCTACCCTCCTTTGTTATATTTCCATTCTAGCCCCTCCAGATACATCCTCACTGTTGCAAATCAAATTCCAGTCCCTACCTATAAATAATATTCTCTGCTGAAAGCTGAATATTTCTCCAAGAATTTTCTTAAGCTCCACTGTAGCAGTTTTAGGTGGAATATAAATACATGCCAGCTTAATCATCCTCCCTTGCCAGTAGTTCCTTACTAATACAAATCTACCATTATTGTCTTTTTCCTTCTTTTATCACAATTGGTGCTCCTCTAGCAGATAATATAAGTACTTCCCTTTTCCATTGTCACGGATATTTCAATGAATAACCACCCTGAAATCCTTTATTTATCAAATTTACATGCTCAGTTCTTTCCATATATGTCTCCTGTAGTATAACAATTTGTACTCTGCATTTTTAATATAGTTCAGTACTCTTTCTTTTTTGTATAAACCTATGACACCATTCACGTTCAAAGATAATATGGAAAGTGTTGCCATTATGATAAGAAATGACTATTCCCATCTGCTATGTAGAACAGTTTTTTTTAAATGTCTAGTTTCAGTTTTTGTGTTACATGCATAAACTAATGTTTGGCAGGTTGATCTTTTATACAGTTGTTTCTTGTCATACCCATTTGAATCAATGTCACATCTTACACAAGTCTTTTTGTTTTAATGAAAACCCTCAAACAAAAAAAAAAAAAAACATACCCCCAGAATACCCCATATACTATTATAATTTAATACAAACAAACACATGCAAAACTATGTACATCTAGCAGTCCTTAATGTTCTCTAGATTCTGTTTAGTTACATTAAAATGTTTAGAAGACTGACATGGCCCAAAAAAGGCACTATGGGGGTGGACAAGGCTTTAGACAATTTTGTTAAAGACTTGAGGGGAGCTATGCATATCAATCCCCAAAAAGCATTTAGGTACTGTCTGCCATCCCATCCCAGGCAGATATATATATATATATATATATATATATATATATATATCTCCTTTGAATAATGCCAAAAGCTAAACCAATGCTGAAATTATTTATCGTTTGCTCATAATGTGGCATGATTTCTGGTGACGGTAAAATGCTGGTCAAGGCTAGGTTCACAGCTGCCCAACACACATATTCCAGGATCTCTATCATGCCTCTCTTCATATAATTCAAAAATGTATGTCTCACGTCATAAACACTCACATGTACAATGACTGTGTCATATGTGCACTTGTGGTTCTGGGACTTGAGTGTTTGAGTGATTGTGTGATGTGGCAAATCCTGGCACCTGATAGTGACTGATCATTACCCTCTCTTTTCACAGCCTAAGAAGTAGTCCATTAGTATGTCTCTCTATAGAGTAATTTACAACTAGGATATTGGATTGTGTGGTGGTTTGCATTATGGGCTTTTGATCTGAAACAATGTGACCACTGGAGAAATGTTTCATAGTTGTTGCTGCCTGTGTTGTGTGCTTGAGAGGTTACTGAGGATACTTGTTTCTCAGGTTACATTTAGGATGTCATTGTGGTTTAGGTACATCACTTTTAAGAGTTTCAGCATATGTTATGTGTTTGGTCTGAGCTGTGTATGGGGTTGGTTTAATGTGGAAAAAACACAATTTACAGACCAGTTAACACAGCTGACAAACTCAGAGTAATAATATGGCATAAAATTTTATTCAAAAATAGGTAAGTGGTTTCACATCTGTTTGACGTTTCATCAGATCATACTCAACAAAAGATAAAAACATTTAAATAATTGTTACATAGAATTAAGGCACATTATTTCAATATAGATTTTAAAGGCACAACTTCATTCAAACCATCACCTTATCAGCTTGCAATTCTAGAATCCATTTAATCTCTAAACATTCAGTGCACCTGGTCACATCCCCACCCCTCAAATTAACATGAAATAATTGTAAAAAACAAAAAGACAAACTAGTTAAATGTAACTCATACTTGCAAAGGACTAGTATGCACCCACACTTTATGTTCAATAATGTTGTGAAGAATCAAATGATGAGATTGGCTAGACTCAATACATCTGAACAAGTTATGAATAGTCAGTCGGATAGTATGGCCATCGACTTTAAGAACAGGGGTTATGCTACCCAAATTGTTGATGATATATGTGATGAGGTTAGACAATTACATTCAACTTTAGCTAGACCTACTTCTTCTGCCACCTACCATAGAACTGATAAAACCTTGAATGCTTGTTCCAAAACCCCTAGATGCATGCTAATGTATAAGAACACAAATCAAGTTAAACATATTATTGATAAACACTGGTATATTTTACAAGATGTACCTGAATTACAGTCCATTATTAATAACAAGCCATCTTTTGGATATAAGAGATGCCATAACTTGAAGCAGTTGTATACTTTTTATAAAGAACTTAAGACTAAAAATACCTCAGAACTACTAGATGTGGAAATATGTGTATTTTAAGTATATTTACATGAACAAGATGTTTGTACAGCCTGCTAGTGGTCAACAGTTTGAGTTAAGGGTGTCAGGGAACTGTGACACAAAAATATAGTTTATCTAGCATTGTGTGAACACTGCAAATCATACTACATGGGCAAGACTAACCACAAATGGCAGCCATCTCTCTGAAATTAAGAGGCAAGTAATTACTAATGCTCTGTACAGACAAAGTAGATAAGAGCCATGAACATGAGTTTAAATTTTGTATACTGTAGGTGGATATATAATACACAACACTGAGCTGAATGAATTTGGTAGATACTTAGGCTGAGAGCACATGAATCCCCTGGATTAAGTCATAGAATTTCTCTAAAACCATTACTTAAAATTTTTCATATGCAAGTCTAAATTTAATGTTTTTAAATTACTTAGATACATATATTTTATATATATAATTGTTACATATTAACACATACATATACAAATGTATACAACTTATTCTTCCCCAATACATTCAACTTTTATATGTATTTTTACCTTTTATCATGTGACCTTTTCATCATGTGACTGTAACTGATGGCATTTAAATGATTCACTATCACTGTGTAAATAGATTGCCTGAAGAAGCCTTGAAAGTTTTACTAGCAACAGAGTAAATTGCTTGACCTTTACATGTTTCTCAGTGTTTTTTGTTGTTTTCTCAGAGTTTTATAGCACTGTGTGTTATTTGTAATGTCTACGTGAGACAGTTTACCTTCATTAACATTATATAACCACATCTCTCACACACTGTTTAAGTAGACTGCGGTTGACAGTAAACATGAAACAATTGCTGCATCATTTTAGGATGCCCATTTCAACTAGACTGACTGCAGAGACCGTTGAAAATTGAAAATCCATGGTTCCAGTTGCCAACTAATGTTGGCTGAATGGGAAGTAGTGCTTAAAAGGTCTGGAGTCAATTTACTGAAGTGTTATTTGCCTAAAAGAAGCAAACAATTTTATTTAATTGTTTATTTATTTATTTATTTATTAGCATTTGTTTACTGGGATTGTCCATCTGGTCATAAATTGGTGGTAGCTCGGGCCTCAGGGAGAAAAACTGTAAATATAAGTGCATGTACAAAAGGTACAAACATTACAATATCTTTAAAACAATTTAACAGAATGAATGCAAATAGAACACACAGTAAAACCTAATCTGAGTTCTACAAAACTTAGTAGGCAGAACATATCAATAGAAACACATTTTTGTAAGTCATGAATAAAATCTAATACAGGACTACAACAATTGTTCAAAACAAAGAAAGTAGAAGGCAAGAAAGCAGAATGTAATTTGTAAGAGCAAGCTTTTAAAAAGTGAAGTTTGAGGAAAAAAGCATTTAACTAATGGTTGGTGGCAGTGACAGTTACACAGCAGTGTATTGGAGAAGCAAGGTAAGAAGACAAGTTTGACAAGCAATACCAGGGAAACAGGAAGAGGTACCAAGTTATCTACTCACCATAATGTTCCATGTTTGTTGTACATCTCACCGTTTATTCTTACAATGATTGATTTGGAGCCTATTCTCGGCTCCAACTCAGCTGAATACACAGCTGAAAGACTCAAACATGGCTCGTGGCAAGTAGGTATCCCATAATGCAGTGGTGTAATTCCCCAGATCTTGTTTGCTGCTACTAATAAATGAATTGTAAATAACTATATACACACACACACACACACATATATATATATATATATATATATATATGTATATATACACACAAATATATGCTGTCCCCAATGGAAGGAGAAACAAACTGAAACAAAGAACTCCTGAAGGTAGTAAAACATCCACCAGGTCCACAAGGAGTCTTTGGAAGAGGAAAGGACGGAGGGTTCATAAGAATGAAAGGCAAAGATGGACAACAAACATGGAACGTTATGGTGAGTACATAACTTCTTTATGTTATGTTGTCCTATCTTGTCTTCATTCTTTACAATGATGGGACAGTGTCCCTAGCACCTTTTCCCTGGGTGGAACCAAAGGAGGCCCTGTCCCTGGAGGCCAAATCTATTTTGCAATATGTGATAAATGTATGAGGAGTGGTCCAGGTAGCTGCTGCACAAATATTATCCATAGGAATTCTGGCTTGAAAGGCAGAAGATGTAGCCATTGCTCTAGTGGAATTAGCCTTCACCTTAAATGGTAAATCTCTCTTATTTGAGATATAAATGAATGTAATGCAGTTTGAGAGCCAGTTGGAAAGAGTCATTTTTGAAAATGAGCTACCCTTCTTTGCATCAGAGAAGGATACAAATAACTGGTTAGATTTTCTAAAATCTTTTGTCCTATGCAAACAGAATCTGAGTTGTCTGTGCACGTCTAGTTCATGTAATTTGTATTCTGCCTTGTTCTCTGATTAGGAAAAAACACTGGAAGCTCAATAGATTGATTAATGTTAGTTGAAGAGGAGACTTTAGGTAAAAAGGATGGATTAGTTCGCAAGGATACCCTATCCTTATGAAATATCAAATGTGGTTTAATAGATAGAGCTTGCAACTCTGATACTCTTCTAGTAGATGTTATAGCTACCAAAAAAATGGTCTTCCAGGAAAGGAACTTGAGGTCTGAAGATGATGAGGGTTCAAAAGATGGTAACGTCAGGTGTGACAGAACAAAACTGAAATCCCAAGGAGAAAGGGGTTCCTTAAAGGGAGGTCTTAATAAGGAGACACCTTTCAAGAAGGCTCTACACAACCTGTGTGACATTACATTTGAGGTAGAATCACCAATGTGGAAATTTGAGATTGCAGCGAGTTGTACTCTGATGGTTGCTGCAGCTGAACCTTGTTGGAAGAGTTCCTCCAAAACTTCCAAAATAGAGTGGATGGGCGCAGAAAAGGGATCAATGTTCCTGTTTTGAGCCCAGAGGGAAAACCTTTTCCATTTGCTAGAATAGTTTTCTAGTGGAAGCTTTATGAGAGGACGTTAAGATATGTTTAACTGTAGGAGTGAAATTCTGAAGCCTGACTAAATTGGGAAGTGGGGCAGCCAAGCTGGGAATTTTAGGGTGTGGAGAGAAGGATGAAGCACCCTTGACATATGTGTCAGTAGGCCTGGAACTGGGTCCAGAGTCCAAGGCTTCTCCTGAAGATGAAACCAAAAGAAGGGGAACCAAACGTGATGAGGCCAGTAATGAGCAATGAGAATTATCCTGCTTCCCAAGGACTGTGCTTTCTGAATGATTCTGGGTATGAGAGGAAATGGAGGAAAGGCATACAGAGGTCCCGAGGGCCAATTGTGAGCAAGTGCATCTCTCGGTGTCTCCCCTGGAGGGAGGATTAGAGTAAAGTAATTGCTGCACTTGGCATTCATGGGAGTGGCAAAAAGATCGCAGCAAGGCAGACCCCATGTTCAGAAAATCCTTTCCGCTACATTCTGATTGAGAGACCACTCGTGAGGCCTTAAAATTGCCCTGCTCAGCTTGTCTGCAATCATGTTGGAGTTCCCCTCGATTGTGTGTTGCTATTAGAAAGCACTGGGAAGAAACTGCCCATTGCCAAACTCTTAGGGCCTTGTGACAAAGTGGGTAAGATCTGGTTCCCCCCCTGCTTGTTTATGTACCCGACCACAGACATATTGTCTGACTGTATCACAATTGTCCCTAGAGGGAGAGAGTTGTGAAGTGCTTGCAATGGAAGAAGCACTGCTCTCATCTCTAGGACATTTATATGCAAGTGAGCCTCGTGTTCTTGCCATGTACCTTGGACTGTTCTCCCCAGATAATGCCCCCCCACCCTATCTGGGAAGCATCAGTGGTCACCATAGCTATGGGTTGTTGTGGAACAAAGGGTCTCCCTATGGTCACATGGCTGGAGTGTATCCACCATCTTAAGTAATTTTTGCATGATTCCATTATCCTGATCAGGTGAGACACAGGAAGCTCTTGAAGTGACCATTGGGAGAACAACAGCCATCGAAGGATCCTCATGTGCATTCTAGCAAGAGGAACCGGTTTTATTGTGGAAGCCACTGTCCCTACTAATCTTAGAGCTATCTTTGCTTTCACCTTGGTTTTGTGAAGAAAATTAAGTATCTGCTGTTTGAGTGCTGCAATTCTGTCTTTTGGAAAATGTGCTACCATAGAAGTGGTATCTAGATCTGTGCCTTTAAATGTAATATGATGACAGGGCAACAAGGCAGATTTTTGAAAGTTGACTGTAATACCCACGAGCACAAATGTCTAAAATCAGATCCCTGGCTTGTTGGAGTAGATGCTTGATGGTGGCAGATAGGAGCCAGTCATCTAGATAGGGAAACACTCAGAATCCTAGACACCTCAGGTGAGCCGTGACTACTGCCATGCATTTGGTGAACACTCTGGGGGCTGTAGTGAGACCAAAGGACAGAGCCTGGAACTGATAATGACTGGCTCCCAGCCAGAAGTGTAAGTACCTTCTCAATGTCCTGCCCATTTTTATGTGGTAGTAAGCATCTTGAAGATCTATTGAGTACATCCAATCACCTTTCCCTAAAAAGGGAAATATAAACTGCAGTGTCACCATTCGGAACTTTGACTTCTTGGCAGATTCATTTAATTTGCTTAGGTCTAATATGGGTCTCCAGTCCCCTGTCCTTTTTGGCACCAAAAAGAATCTTGAGTAAGTTCTGAATCCTATTTGGTCTGTGGGGACTTCTTGGATGACTCTTTTGTGCAGCAACTTTTGAATCTCTATAGTTGCTTGCTCCTTTAGATTGGGTGGAACATCTAGGATTGTTCTGGTCTGTGGAACAGGATTGAAAAAGGGAATGGAATATCCTCTGGATATTATTCTTAGCACTCACTTGTCTCTTGTGGTAGTTTGCCAGGCTTTTGGGTACATAGATAAATCTTCCCCAACTGCCTCCAGAGAAGAGCAGTCAGACCTCCTTTCAGGAGCGCTGATAAGGGTGTCCGTGAAAGGAATCATGGTCAGAATGGTTCTGCAGGCCCCCTCTGCCGCTGAGATGGCGTCTACCATTGTTACCTCCCCCTCTGCCCCTGGGGAAGGAATTACCCCCTGCATCCTGGAAAACTCTCTGGGATCTTTTGAACCATATTTTCCCACTCTTTTGACCTTTAGGATAAGGTCTTGAAGGTACAGAAAAACTTACTCCAGCGGCATAGAGAGTTTTTCCTTTTTGCTCACATTGGGTGAGAGTGTCTTTTACTTTGGGTCCAAAGAGTGAGGAACCATCAAAAGGGGCATTAGTAAAAGTAGACTTAAAGAGCTCCGCAAAATTGCACAAGCACATCCAGGAATGTCACCTAAGGGAAACTCCGGAAACCCGCTGCCCTGCCCGCTCCATCAGCTGCGTAGGATATCAGCCTCATAGATGAGTTGATGATGGAATTTAAGGTGGATAGCTGGGAGGAGACCTTATCATTCACCCCCACAGCTAATGTACCTTGTAGAGTATCTCCTAGCTCTTTCAGGAGATCTCTTTGTAGCCTTGTTAAGTGAGTTAGGTAGTTCAGTGATCAGAGTGTAAACGTCACTGACGAAAAGACACACTTCCCATATCTATCCATCATTCGAAAGTCTTTATTTGGAGGATGAACAGATGAGGATGTCTCTGAAAGTTCCTTTTTGGTGGCTGCTGCCACCACCATAGCATCTACAGGTACCCCCTTAGTGAGGATATCCTTTCCCGAAGGACCTGAAAAGAATTTGTTTGGCCTCCGAGGGACTGGCTCCATTGTGTCAGGTGACTCCCATGCCTTTCAACTAACCAGGTTGATTAGCTCACCGAAAGGCAGAGACACCCAGGAGGCTAAAGGTTGAGATCCAAAAGCTTTCAGGCACACTGACTCCTGTCAGTCGCCTCTCTGCTTCAGGATCCCTAGAATATCTGCAAATGAGATATCATCAGAGGATGACCATGGAGACCCTTCCAACTCCTCGAGGTCAGTGTCTGAAGTGATGGACTCATCTGGAGAGTCTACGTGCTTCCTCTTGCAAGTTCTCTTCCGAGGTGGCTCCTCAGAAGGATATTCTGGGGAGGCCTCAGAGAGGAGTTTACCCAATGGGGGATGCTGAGACTCTGGATCTCTGCTGTCCTGTAGAATAGGTGGTGGCGAGACAGTAGCTTGTGCTTTAGGTGGACATGTGCTGGTATCCTTATGTGGAGCTGTATGGGTAGACAGCATACGCCTCCTCAGCTTAAAGGTGGATCCCACTGGATCCGAAGACTCCCTCGGCTCCAAAGAGACAGAGGAAGGAACCAGAACCAGCAAGATTGGATTTGAGGCTGATGTAGGAGCCAAGCTAACCCAGGCCGATGCTGCAAGGGCAGGCTCGGCACCAAAGATGATCAGGGTTGAGAATCTCCCTCGGCTCCCAGACTCTCCGGATGGCACCAAGAGTGTCGGAGCAGAAGTCGGCTCCATTAACACCGAAGGGGGTCTTAGAATCGACAGATCCACAGTACGTGGTACCAAGCACACTGGCTCCAAAGGTCCAGCTTGGCTCAGAGGAGGAACAACAGTGGGTACAACTGGTATAGTAGGCTCTGGGACCAAATGGGTCGGAGCTGAAAATAATTTAGTTATCGCCGGTGACTTCAAGAGTCTGCACACCACCCGTTCCACGTCATCATCAGATGGACCTGGAGGACAGGGATGAAGAACGAGACTTGTGCAAAATGGGAGATCTCAGTGTCGGGGAAACCCATGAAATATCCATGAACCAGCTCAGAGAAGAGGTAGAAGACCGAAGTCTGAAGATTCTGGGACCGAAGAACCAGGCTTGTCAATCAGTATAACCTCCAATGGCTCCGAGGACTGTAGAACCAAGGAGGTAGTGGCCTTAGAAATTTTTGGTAACATGACTGGTGGCTACGACTGAACCGATGTAGCAGGTGATTGTCTCTTTTGAGGTTTGTCCTTTTCAGAAGAAGGAGAAGAAGAAGAACTGTGGATAGCTTCCTCAAAAGTTGGTTTTAAGAGCCCTTTAAGGATCAATTTGTTTATCCTTTCTTGTAAAACCCTGGCACTGAAGGAATGACAAAATGTACAATCCTCTTGTAAATGAATAGCTCCAAGGCAATACACACATGTGACATGACCGTCTGTGATAGACATTTTTTGTGAGCACTTCTGGCATTTTCTGAAGCCAGAAGGCTTATGTTCCCTCTCCTTTGGGTCTTTGGACATGATAAAGATAAGACCACAATATAACAACAAGAAATTTAACTTACTTAAACTGATCTATAGCTAACTACAGAAAACACTAAGGAAACAGACAACAAGGGAATAAAATAGGGCCTCTAACTCAAATGACCCTATTTCCCAGAAAATACAACACACTAATTACAAGCCCTCTAACTAAAACGGGGAAATAGCTCTCTAACTTAAACGAGCTACTATTTATCTACGACAAGACACAACAACAACCACTACAAGGGATACAGTAAGGCCTATGAAACGACGTCCAAAAGCAGCACCAATAGGAATAAAGCTATAGCAATCTAGGTATTACTAAATTCGAAAGCTAACTATGTAACTACAATGCAAGAAAAACACATCTACTATAATATAGAAAAAGATTACAAGTTCTAAAAGGAAAAACAAAGAAAAATTTTCACAACTTAGCCACGGCCAAGATGAGCGCATCCAACCCTGTAAAGCAGCAAACAAGATCTGGGAAATTACACCACTAAATTATGGTATATCTACTTGCCAAAAGCCAAGTTTGAAACTTTCAGCTGTGTATTCGGCTGAGTCAGATCCAAGAATCGGCTCTGAACTCATCATTGTAAGAATGAAGGTGAGATAGGACAACATAACATTACATGATTACTATAAAAACTGCATGAGAGTATGGTTGGGAAGGTTAGGTAAGAGGATGCTGGATTACTGTTGTAAAGAGAGGCTGTAAGGTGCTAGTGTACATTTTTTGAGTGGGTAGAGGGAGATACAGAAGAAATGTGATGTAGAAGGAGATGAAAAAGGGGGGGGTAAGAAAAATCAGGGTAGTGAGCCAGATGATGTTGAAGGGGATATCAGGGTGTAAAAAAAATAAGCAGAGGATATGAGGAGAAGTGTAGGAAATGTTAAGAAAGGGGAACGGAATGCAAGTGATTTATGGAAAAAAGGATGATACGCAGGCTGTAGATACAATATATCAGTATAATATCCTTATAAAGGCTGAAGATAACATAGTTTAGAATACACTGTTTGGATGGGTAAGGATTTCTGCCTAGCCAGAAGTTGACCAGGAACACAGCCATGTGACCAGTAGGTGTGGTTTTAATTGACACTTGAAAGATTTCAAATGAGGTATTTTTTTAAGGGCAAGAGGGATGGAATTTCAGATTTTAGAGATGTGGGAGGAATAGAGAGAGAGTGAATCACCAGCAGAGTTGTTTAACTTAGTTAATTAGGATTATTTTTTTTTTATCTACTGAGCGAAGAGGTCTGTCTGGTGAGGCTAGTCTAAAAAATAAACATTCTAAGACTAAATATGAACAACACATCTCTTCACATTGACTAGTGGCTCTTTGAGCAAGTACTGACTATTATGTACACTAGAAATTTGAGAAGTTAGGTGGAGAAACTTGAGGTTCTAAGTGCCTGCAATTTATAAAGTGTAGAATAAAATGCAGCTGCACAATTAGTAGCAGTGTCCAAACATGGGCAACTTATAATCGCATAGACAAGTAAAAAAAAAAAAAAAAAAATTAAATGAGCTCACTAGCCAATAGCAGAACTGCACATTTCAAAGTTCTACAGCGATCAGAATCCTAAAATGGCTAAGGTTCTTTTTCTTCTTTCACTAGAGTCAAGCAAAAGCAATTCTCACTCAGATTACAATAAATACTAAAAGTAAGTGCAGAGCTATGTATATAAATGAAGGAGATTTGGATGAAATGAGGACAGTGTTTAAGAACAGGCAGAAAATTGATTATTATTTACTTATTTTGTGGAGACTGACACTGGATAAAATTCCAATAAATGTAAGAATATAAAATTTAAGATTCAGCAAGAAACTTTCAAATATTTGTGGAGTGGTAGAAAGAAACATGTAAAGGTGTTTTTTAATGTACAAACGCTAAGAGATTTGTTTTTATAGCGCTGTATAAAGAAAATGTTTGAAAATATGAACAGTAATATATGTATGGCTATTCTGGATAAAGGGAAGAAGAAGATAAAAAGGATAATGTTGTTAACAGTATGGTGAATATTGATGAGATGTGAAGACGATTTGTATACTAAGAAGAAGACTGAGCATGTTGAAATGATAAAGTTAAAAATGGTTGTGGCAAAATGGTGGGAGCTGATGGCAGAATAAGGAATATGCTTTTTTTTTCTTTTTTCTTTATATTTCCTTTTGTATGTTTAGATATGAACTGAAATGAATTACAAAATGAGTAAATAATGATAATGTGTAAAATATTAGAAAGCTGTGTGTTAAAGTAACTTCAACTATTTTTGGTACATGAGCTGTGAAATCTTTCACATCCACCAACTTAGGCACATATGGCCAGTTGCTCAGTCGCTTATGGAAAGTACAGTTGTTATAGTAAATCCTACTTATGTATTACAGTAGATGCTGGAATTCCTCACTACCTCAGTGGCACTTTGGATTATCTGCTACGATAATCCAGTACTGGCCAGCTTTCAAAAGCTCAGACTCCCCACCTTATCTCTTTCTGAGACAGCTGATTGCCTGTACACATCCTGAGAGGAAAGCCTTAAGCTGTCACAGAAAGTGAGTGTCTGTGCATATCCTGAGAGGAAAGCCTTAAGCTGTCACAGAAATTGAGTGTTCAGGCTTTTTCACTTCCACAAAGAAGGAGAAGAAAAGTACCTGAATCCACTATTAATTATCAAGAGTAAATTCGCAGCCAATCACAATACCATATGAAAAACAAATGCAAAAGAACCAAATTAGGGGTTGAAACCCACCTCAACTATGAACAATATGGGGAGGAGCAGTGAGGAACTCAGACACCTACTGTTACAGGCAAGTAGGACTTACACAACTGTATTATGTTAGTCTTTCCAACGGCCTCAGTGTCATATTGGGTAGATTCCCAAAGCTTGCCCTACCTGGGAGAGGGAAGGTTAAGGATCCAGAAGCTCCTAAACAATAGCTCCAGCAAAGCCTGCTTTGGATATTGAAAAACAGTGCAGTTTGTAGTGTGCTGTGAAGGTATGAACAGAGCAACAGTTTGCTGCCTCTAGAATGCTTCTAGAGTCTACCCATTTCCAGTACACCATCTAAGAGGATAAGGCCCAAATTGAGTGAGCCATACCCTTACCTGGAAGAGATTTACTATGGTGGGACTAACAGAAAACCATTACCCCACCAGTGGATGAAGACTGAACTCTTCAGCTTCAGTCGCCCGAGATTCAACCTGTTAATGAGCAGAGTTCCTCCATAGAAAATAACTGTTGGTTAGTTGTCAGTGATGCCTTTTAAGGGACATTTCCCCCTTCTTCCAGTTGGTGCAACCATGGAGTTGATACATATATGTAAGTTTGGAGGGTGCAGGGGGCTCTTGCCCCCTTTAAAAAGACATTAAAAAGTGTGGATTTTTTGCCTTTTTTTTCCAGCAAATGTAGTTCAGAGATTCTAATCCTCAATTCATTCACTTTTGTCCACTCTTAATGGAAGCACAGAAAGCAATAGCAATGTTTTAGAAGTATGTAAATTGATTTGGCAGCTGAGACTGTATGCAGGAATTACCCAGATTAAATGACACAATTTTTCTCTCTAGTGTGTTAAAATTTTATTCACTCAAGTTGTAAAATAGTAACGCAAGAGTTTTACATATGTTTCATGATGTATGATTGTTAATTTGAAAGAAATTTTAAGTGACAAATAATTGAAGAATTTTCTAATAGTATAGGACGTGAATGAGTGCCAAACTACAAGGTAGGTCATATGATTAATTGAATTGTTCTAAAGGGTATGCTGGTGTTGATATATTCACATTCTAAAGAAGTGAATTATTGAACTGTTTGTACAAAAGCACTTAATATATTAAATATCTCCACACTGCACGGGATTGTAGTGTTTTTTGCTATTTGGTTTGTGTTGTTATACAACAGATGACCCAGATCATCTGTTTTGCATTTTGTGGCAGGAAATTGTGTTTTTTTTTTTTTGTTCTGCCCCTTGAAGCAAGATGTCTAGTTTTAGGAGAACTTGGATACTTGAAATATCCTAGATACACCATGCATTAATTTGCCTTTATCATCCTACAGTTTGAGGATCTGTGTAAAAGGGGATCTAAACACCAATTCATGTAACCAAGCATATCATCTTAATACGACAGAAGAAGCAACACTTTGAGATTGTATCTGTACATTCAAGCATACCTCTCAAAGCATATTTCAAAACCTGATTCAAATCTGAAACAATTTCATTCATATAAGTCTTTTGCTCTGCAGGTAGGGTGCAGCAAAATTATTCAAACTGCATGCACACTGTAAAATACATTTCTACATATAGCCTTGATAATTTAAATTTCTAAAGGCAGATTACTAGAAAGAGGCATCATTTACATTGAAGATCTAACAATTTTAACTCTTTAGTAAGAGGCATTGGATTAGATGAAGCCAAGGATTGACATATTTTTGAGCAGGCAGCTGGGTCAGCAATCAAATGAGAATGAGACTTATATTATTTGAGGAGACCCTATATTTTTTAAGTCTTTTTATGAACTTCTGGAGTAGATGCAGGTGCCCTGTAGGCAGCTTTATAAACATCTTTCAAGGCCGGTAAGTCAGATGAGATAGCCACAGATTTGGGGATCTTGCCTTCTATAAGGTCAAATACCCTGCCTAGCCTTGGGTTGGTTCCCGACTGTTCCCAAGCAAAACAATCACTAACTCTATCAATCATATGAGGAAAAGTGAACATTTGTTTGGACTTCAGCTTAGGTTCATCTTTCGTAGAATAAGAAAGTGATTGGACTCGGTATCAATTAGGAAATCACCATTGTCCTTATCAGATTTCTCATCATTCTCTGAAACAGAAAGGTCTCTAGATAAACTAGCAGTAGAGCCACATATGGGAACACAACCACTAGAATTAGATGTTTGCAGAACACTCTTAGCCAAGGAAACCACATCAAATGTATAAATGGCTATAATCTGATTATCAGCTGCATGATTAAGCTCGTTTTTTTTTTTCTTGTGAACTTTACTACTAGATAAAATATCTTGGGACAGAATATTATGTCTGGCAAGGAGTCTCCTGTGCCTAAAGGGTTTGGCTCTCCCATACCTGTTCAAGGTACTAGAACAGCCTTGGAGGATGTGTCTAAGCCCCATTCCATAATGCTGGCAATTCTACATTACACGGAGATGTAGCTAAAGTTAAGTGATCTGCAAGCCAAGCAGTGGTTTTGACAGAATCACATTTTCTTTGAAGCAACTGAATTTGATGAAGGGGTTACCAGAGCTAGAATCCATCAAGTCAGAGGAGAGAATACCAGCCAGAATAATAAACTGACAGTACTGGATAATGCATCACAATAAGCACTTGAAATTTCTAGTAATGGGTATGTCCCCACATAACTAAACTCTGCCAAACTGTCCTATTATCACAAAAAAAGTTTGAAATGTATTCAGAATTATTTTACAACAAAAGTTAAAGAATTTCCAGTAAACAAAGTCCAAACACCAAAACAGCCAATGTGCCAAAAAGCCATACCAGTGTTAAAAATTAACTCCACACACTTTAACCATGTTAAAGTGCCATAAATAATGTTTATAGAAATTTAAACTATATTTTCTTATCACAGAGAGAGTAAAATCTCCACAGTACATTCAAATAACTTCATTAGTGGTAAAATCACAATCAGCCCCCATTGGCCAACAGCACACATATACACTGCACTTCTGAGAAAAACACTGAAAGTTTCTTCAAAAAAAGTAAAAAAAAAGCATCTGTCAGAGATAGAAGCCAAACAAACACTGCTACAAGCAGAAATTTCCACATGAATTACTGTAAACACTGCCAGACACAAAATATTAACATATATACATATATATTTTAAATAAACAAAATAGAATGAAAAAAATAAATCTATTAATAAAATGAGAGGAAGGGTATCTCCAAATGGGACTTACCTGACTAGTAAACAAGTAAAATCAGCTCGTGGTCCCCTGCAGAGTTCCTAAGCCAGCAGAGAGCAGAAAAAGCAACTTTCTTGATCATAAGTATTTTTTAAACTTTTTAGTTTGCATTTTTCGATCTTTTGAGCTTTTCGACTACTGTTTGTGCCTATATTACTGTTTTATTACCTTATTTTCCTGTTTTTGTGAGCTTATATTGTTGATTGCACTTGTGGGCTAAAGTATTGCTTAAAAGTAACAAACAGGCTAATACGCTCAAGTGTACCAGCCTTTGATAGCAATTTAGTCGAAAACAAAGCATTTACTGCATTTTTTTCTGTCTGTTTGCAAAAAAACAAAAAATAAAAACAAAAAAATATTTCTCCTTTCCTAAACTTTCCTAGCTAGTTATTCCAGTGATCAGATTTTGCTGATCCCTGGGCTTTGTATTTGGTTTCTGTGTTCCTCCATTTTCCTGTGTGGCCAGAGGTAGTTTCTTTACTTACCAGTGGGAGTGGGGAGTACTGAGCTGCTTGTTTGTCCTCAGAGGAGTGGTTAGAAGCAGCAACTAGTAATTCGTCGGCCATTTTGGGTCATTTCCTGTTTTCTCCAGCCCCTGCTATAAAGCACGCTTTGGCAGGCTTTTCTGGCATTAGAGAACTAGGCATAGCTCCTCGTGGTCCCCTGCAGAGTTCCTAAGCCAGCAGAGAGCAGAAAAAGCAACTTTCTTGATCATAAGTATTTTTTAAACTTTTAGTTTGCATTTTTCGATCTTTTGAGCTTTTCGACTACTGTTTGTGCCTATATTACTGTTTTATTACCTTATTTTCCTGTTTTTGTGAGCTTATATTGTTGATTGTACTTGTGGGCTAAAGTATTGCTTAAAAGTAACAAACAGGCTAATACACTCAAGTGTACCAGCCTTTGATAGCAATTTAGTCGAAAACAAAGCATTTACTGCATTCTTTTCTGTCTGTTTGCAAAAAAAACAAAAAAATATTTCTCCTTTCCTAAACTTTCCTAGCTAGTTGTTCCAGTGATCAGATTTTGCTGATCCCTGGGCTTTGTATTTGGTTTCTGTGTTCCTCCATTTTCTTGTGTGGCCAGAGGTAGTTTCATTACTCACCAGTGGGAGTGGGGAGTACTGAGCTGCTTGTTTGTCCTCAGAGGAGTGGTTAAAAGCAGCAACTAGTAATTCGTCGGCCATTTTGGGTCATTTCCTGTTTTTTCCAGCCCCCTGCTATAAAGCATGCGTTAGCACGCTTTAGCGCGGAGCTGCTACCGTTGCACACTAGGGCAGCGCTGGTTAATCAGATTTAAACTATTAGGGCTACCTAAAGTCCACTCTTCAAATTTTCCCTTAAAACTACCTTCCTCAAAGTATACTACTGTTCTATTTAGTGTATCCTACAACTATAAATTATCTCTACTTGACTCCCAAGTAGACTATTCTCTATCTGTATAGCGAAGCACTTGCTCCTACAGTACTTATCACCTCGATACAGCACTCTTGTTATAGAAAGTACCCCAAAAAAGCAAACCCCATTTCTCGGTCACCCACATCCCCCAGAACCTTTTCTTAAGTTTTTCTGTCTATTCCTTCTAGCATGTCGAGGGATCAGTTGCTAATGTCCTCTCCTGCTCAGCTGGTGAACCTGCCTCATGTACACAGACAACCCTCTCCTCCTCCCACAAAACACAAATACATGCGAGAGATGCAACTATACGGCCAAACTGGAGGCTGAGCTCTCTCAACATAGGACTGGCATGACCAGACAGGAGGAGAAGGAAACCACACACACTATAGACCCAGTCTCACATAATACCATCACAACCTCAAATCATACACATAAACACACAAAGACATACTCGGAGGCACTGATCAAAAATCTACCAAAACAGCAGAGGCCACCAAAGCAGACACCCAAACAACTACCACCTCAGAACACAACACTTGCAACACATAGACCACACAGTCAGAGTGTCAAGCAGTCACAGCCCTTAATGCCAAACACAATGCCAGACACACTAGTCATTGGTGACTCCATAGTCAGACACACTGACGTCCCGCTCACCAGACTGAGTAAGGAGAAGGTCACAGTAAGCTGCCTGTCGGGTGCTAGAATCCGCCACATAACGCATGCACTCAGGTCTCTCAACAGCAGGTACAAGTACGACTCAATCATTGTCCACGCTGGTGTTAACGACCTGAGACATACCTCCTTGTACTACATGAAAAGAGACATAGAGGAGCTCTCTGATTATGTAGCCCAAGCAGGTATGACCCTGACCTTGAGCAGTATCCTAGCTTCACCAAGAATGATGCCACAATACAGAGATAAGATGATCAGCTTTAACAATTGGCTTAAACTCTGGTGTCATTCAAAGGGGATCCAATGTCTGTCTGCCTGGGATGACATGCTGGACAAGCCACGCTGCTTCGCAAGGGACGGCTTGCACTTGTCACCCCTGGGATTCCGGATTTTGGCAAAGGCTCTTGCCACCCCATAGTGCCTTTTTTAGGCAAGGCTCAAATTCTAAACCTACCACCCTAGAACAAAACAAAGAAAAAAAACTAAGGGTAATGCTGCTCAATGCCAGAAGTCTCAACCTCAAGATGCACGCACTCGAGGCCCTTCTCAGTATGGAGAACATCGATGTCTGTGCTGTGACAGAAACCTGGTTCAAGGCTCCTGAGAGTACCCCAGCACTATCAGGTTTTACCTCATATCATGCGTTCCGGCCCCAAAACCCGGACAATACCAAGAAAGGAGGAGGGGTATCCATATTCATCAAGGACACCCACACCTCAAGATTGGTGGCATTGCACGATGCATCGGAAACCATCCAGGTGCAATTAACCATAGGCAAGACTGCTCTGCAATTTGTAGCATGTTACAGGCCACCCTCGCAAACTCAGGAACCTCATATGGCCTTCCTGAAAACACTGGAGGGGATAAATGTATCTCCGAACACCATCATACTAGGTGACTTCAACTACCCTAATATAGACTGGGAACACTACTCAAGCCCAAACACTCTAGCCCAAACGTTTCTGGAATTCATAAACTCAAATGCCATGGAACAACTAGTCACCATCCCCACAAGAGGAGAAAACATACTTGATCTCATCATCACGAACATGGGAGCACAATGTTCAACGCCGGAAGTATACCCCTCAATGGTGAGATCTGATCACAAACTAATCTCGCTGGAGGTCCTCATCCCGCCCCCACCCGAAATGAAAAAGACCACAGTAAAGAACTTCTCGAAAGCCGACTTCACACTTCTAAAAACTAGTGTGGTCTCCTTTAAGGCCCCTGAGCCGGCGGTTAACATTACTCAAACCACTGAATCACTTACAAATGCCGTCTACCAGCACCTGCAGGGCTGCATGGATCAGGCAATCCCAAGCAAAACAAAGACTCTTTGTACCAAAGGCAAGCGTCCAGTATGGTGGACCCCAGCCATAAACAAACTCTACAACAAAAGGAGAAAGCTACTACAAGATAGAGCAAAATCCTTAAAAGGTAAGACACCGCTGATCACTATAAGTAAAAAGCTAAGAGCTCTCATAAAATCATCCAAAGCTAATTTTGAGAAAAAAATAGCTAAGGACTCTAAAGACAACCATAAGGCATTCTTTAGCTATGTCAGAAACCTAGGAGGAAACTCCCAGATATGCTCAGAATTAGTTCAAAATGATGTGAAGATTACTGATCCTACAGACATTGCCAACATACTGGCTGACAGGTTCAGTGCAAACATCTCCCCCCCCCTAAAGGAGAGATATCTATACCAAATGATTGTAGCCCCCCAAACATCTCTAACGCCCAGGTGAGAACTGCTCTCTCCAAGGCAAAGAACACAGCATCCATGGGACCTGATGGTGTCCCCGGCTGTGTGCTCCATGAACTCAATGAGGAATTAAACCCACAGTTAGGACAGCTGTTTAATCTTAGTCTCACCTCCGGATACGTATCCAGGGAGTGGCGCACAGCGACTGTGGTCCCACTCCACAAAGGCGGTGCCTCCATCGACCCTGGAAATTACCATCCCATTAGCTTGACAAGCCTTATCTGCAAAGCCATGGAAAGGATCATAATGGATCTCATAAATAAAGACATAGGGAACTTGCAGACTTTGGATCCAACCCAGTTTGGCTTTGTCAAAGGCAGATCATGCCTTTTAAACTTGGTTGACTTTTTCGAAACAGTCAACAAGGCCATTGACGAGGGAAAGGCAGTCCATACAGCCTACCTAGACCTGGCGAAGGCTTTTGATACAATACCTCACTCGGATATCATTGAAAAACTCATCAACTTAAATGTAAACCCATACATTACAAGATGGATTGCAAACTGGCTGAGTGACAAAACCCACAGGGTCAGAGTTGCTGGCGCCATGTCAGACTCAAAGCCTGTCACAAGTGGTGTCTCACAGGGCTCAGTCCTGGGCCCACTCTTGTTTGGCATCTACTTTTCTAAAGTACAAGCAAACACAGGAGGGTTATGGCTGACAAAGTTTGCAGATGACTGCAAACTGGGCACCGTAGTTGAAAACACATCCGACACAGATATCCTTCAGAAGGGTCTCACAGAAACAGATAACTGGTGCCAGAGCCATGGCCTAAAGTTAAATGCCAAGAAATGCATAGTCATACCCTTCGGGAAAAATAAGGTTACCCCTAGCTACCATATAGGTGGCAATCACCTGAACACAGAAGAAGTTATTAGGGACCTGGGAACCCAGGTTGACAGTAGCCTTTCATTCGACACTCATATTGCTAAAGTAGTTAGGAAGACCTTCTACATTGCCCACCTTATCATGAAGGGATTCACATCTAGATCAAGGGAAGTCATAGTCTCCCTATACTCATCACTCATCAGACCAATGATCGAGTACAATGCCCCATTCGGAATGTATCTGACCCGACACTTGCAGCAGCTGGAGAGGCCACAAAAGTTCCTCACCAAAAGGATAAAGGGTCTCAAAAATCTGTCTTATGCTGCCCGACTGAAAGAACTCCAGTTATATTCAGTTGCTTACCACTTGCTCAGAGGTGACCTATGCCTGATATACAAGGCCATGTCAAACCCAGATTTGATGAACATGCTTCACCTCAAAAAATCTAGATCCCTCAGAGCCACAAGGGCGGGAGACTTAAACCTCGACACTGTTATTAATAGGACGTGCTGGAGGGATAGATTCATCACCCAAAGACTCCCTATGCTGTGGAACAAAATCCCGGTTTATGTGAGGCAGAGCACCTCGCTGGCCTTGTTCAAGAGGAATCTTGACCAATGGATGGGAGATCGCAGATACACCCCAGGGGTTACCTCAGTGTCACTGCTCGGCAGAGGCACAGCAAAATAATGGGCATAGTTTCTCCAAACTAAAGGGGTGGCGTAAGCCACAAAACTATGGGCTAGGCTTATAAATGCCCTCGGGCAGATAGCCTAGTATGAACATATGAACCTATGAACCTATGAGCACTGGATCCCATGAAGATTCAAGAGGACTTACTTCTTTTGATGGCAGATAAAGACTGAAAACTCACTTCCTGTGACAGTTGAAGGCGTCCATCTCAGGAAATGCTCAGCCATTCAGTTGTTACAGGAAGAGAGAGGGCGGGGAGTCTGAGCTTTTGGGTTATGCTTAGCTGCAGGGGTGTCTCATTGCATGGGGGTCAGTGCGTTCATCTCCCCCAAAGCTTTTAGCCAAACACAGTTCAGCAAAACAGATTCTGTTAATCGTGTTTTGCCAAAGTATGTTTTAGTCATCTAGAGGGAATGCATTTTATTCCTTATCTGCATCCATCTGTACTCCAACTATCCGTATCTTGACCTACCCATATAGCAATAGAGGGGCTGCAGTCTCAGAAAGACTATCCAAAAAAGTTTTTGCCTCAATCCTTCAACTAATTCATTCAGATACATACAGACTTATATCTCAATCTTGTGTTTCACTAATGTGTCACCCTTTGTCCCATCACTCTTATGGAGATGATCCTGAGGATTTACCTAGAGGCATACTTTGTCATGTCAGAACATGTCAGTTGAAAAATCTATTACCATCCTTCATTCTTAAAATTTATTCTAGATCTGTTCACTAATTATCATTCCTGTAATGAGTGGACTCACACACAGACAAAAGCATCTTCCATGCTTCTAATCATCTGGTACAGATATGAGCCTAATGTTAATGTACACGAAGTATAACATCCTCAGAAATTCCAAGAAAGTAACTACTCTACAGCACTGGATTACCAGCAGAACCACTGACCCATAGGAGTCCTAAGGTACTACATGTGTCCACTGTAAATGGACCAACTCCTTTTTGAACCATGTTTATTAATAGGTTTGAGTGATGACTATGAAGGCTGTCAAGACTGTGAAATTGCGTTGATTACAGAATACAGTTCAAAACATCCTTAATGTGCAAGATAAACTCAGGTACAATTTATATTCTCTTTAATATGTTGTTTCCCACTTCATACATAGATACATGCATACATTCTCAAGGCTAATTGCTTGTCATCTTCTCTGTACATGTACCAATCATCATGTTAGTACTTATCTGGCAGTTTGGTGCACAGGTTGAATCCTAGGGATGATATACCTGTACCCTGCAGCTGACATGGGTTTGCTTCTTACAGCCCCAGTTTAATTTCTGTGTGACCTGGAGTAACTCACTTAACCAGACAGTGCTCCTTATCTGAGACTGAAATTGGTATAATAGGATCAGCACTCTACCCTGGTTAAAATAAAAAGTTATGTATTCACCATAAAGTTCCATCTGTGTTGTCCATTTTCATCTTCCCCAACTATTGGGTTCAGATCAGACCCTCAGATCCGAATCGACCACTTCTTCCAGACTGTATAATTCTTGAACTCTCGAGCTCCTCCCTTTATCCACAATGTTCCACCAATCTAACATACCTCAGATCTAGTTTGCTACCACAAAGCAGTGGAAAATAAGAAAAGAATGGAAGCTGGAGCTAAACAAGGAACAGAGGTTCCTCCAATAATCTTCAATATTTCCAGAAGGATAAAAACGTTGCTGGGAAGTTGAGGAAGAATGAAAATGGACAACACAAATGGAACATTATGGTGAATAAATAACTTTTTAATTGATGCCGTGAATTTTAGTTAAATTCATCAACTGTTGGGAGAGTCCCCAGCTACCTATACCCAGGGAGGGCTCTAAAGAAGGACATTCTGGGGCACTGCTAAACCAAAGGCTGTTCTTTGCCTAGAGACCAGATCAAGATTGTAATGCATAATAAAGATATGAGGATTATCCCAAGTTGCACAAATATAATCCAAAGAAGTTCTGGACAAAAAAGCCGATGAAGTTCCTATAAACCTGGTGGAGTAGGCTCTGGGTGGTTATGGCAACGGTAAGCCCACTTTTTGAAAAACAAAGGTAATACAATCAGTTAATTATTTGGCCAGAGTAACTTTAGATACTGGTTTGCTTAGTTTTGAATCTGAAAAGGAAACAAGCAATCGCTCGGACGTTCTTAGATCCTTATTTCTATGAAGGTAGAAATGTAATTGTCTGTGCACATCTAACAAATTTAACAAATACTCACCTTTGTTTGAAAATTTTTGAAAGAACACTAGAAAATTAATATTGAACTCAGAAACCACTTTTGGTAAAAAGGAAGGATTGATCTGTAGAGAAACTGTATCCTTGTGAAACTAAATAAGAAGGCTTACAGTACAATGCTTGAAGTTCAGAGACTTTTCTGGCAGATGTAATATCAACTAAGAAAACAGTTTTCCTTGTCCATGTCAAAAGTTTTAGATCAAACCTAGCTGAAAGTTCAAATGGAGGTTAAGTCAAGGCCTGAACTACAATATTTAAATCCCAAGGAGGGGTAGAATTCTTTAAAGGAGCTCTAGAAAGGAGCTCTTAGAAAGGCTTTGTAAAGTTTAGAGGAAGCTAAGATAGAATTACTTACTCCCATATGAAAGTTGGAAATGGCTGCTAATTGTAGTCTAATAGCTGAGGAACTAGGTGCTGAAAATGGATCTACGTTTTTGCTTAGAGTTCAAAGCACAAATCATTTCCATTTACTCTTTCTGGTAGAAGCTTTATGGGAAGATAAAATGTGATGGATGGGGGGAAGAGAGCTTGGCCTGTCTAGCAGTCAATGAAACTGGACAAACCATGCAGTCAGCTTGAGGCCTATTAAGTCAGGGTGAGTCATGCCTGTTGGATGAGACCGGAAGTCTAGAATTGGATCCAGAATCCGCATCTGATGTAAAGGATGGGAAACCAAATCTGATGAGGTCAGTAAGGGGCAATGAAGATAACCATGCTCTTCAACTTAGATGCTTTCTGTGGAAATTTTGGAATGAGTGTAACAGGGGATAGGAGTAAAGGAGACTGGGGGGGGGGGGCAAGCATGAGGTAGAGCTCCCAGGTGGGGGATCAGGGCAAAGAAATTGCTGCATTTGTTGTTCAGGGTAGAGACAAATGGATCACAGCATGCTTGGTCCCATTGATGGAATATTCTCTCTGCCATGTTGATACTGAAAGATTGTCTGCAGTCACGTTGGATTTCCACAGAATGTGCATTGCTATAAGAAAGTGATTGGAAGAGACCGCCCATTGCCATACTCTCACAGCTTCTCAACAACGACAGTAAGATCTGTTTCCCCCATTTGCTGATGTACCAGACTACTGACGTATAGTCCACCTGGACTGCAACAGTCCTGGTTTGCTGATGTACTAGACTACTGACATATACTCCACCTGGACTGCAACGGTCCCAACTGGAAAAGTATCTTGAAAGACCTCCAATGCTAGAAGAACTCTCATCTCCAGGACATTGATGGGTGTCTTGGCCTCTTTGTAGACCATGTGCCTTGGACTGTCCTTCCCAGGAAATGCACCCCCCACCCCCAAGCTGAGAGGCATCCATGGTAACTATGGCCTTGGATTGAGGGAGAACAAAAAGATGGCCTTTGTGGAGTTGATTGGAGTGGATACACCATAGAAGGTAATTCTTGCATGCTTGAGGAATTTTTACTGGGCATGGATAATGGGTGTTGGAAAATAGACCATTGAGTGGTGAGTGTCCATTGAAGGATTCTCATATGGAACCTGGCAAGTGGTACAAGAGTGACTGCTACTGCCAAGGATTCCAAGGCTTGAAGTATCAGATATTCCAGAAGGGAAAAATTTTGAATTATTTTCTTGACCTGAAATTGAATGATTTCTTTTCAAGACAGAGGAAGCAAAGCTATTTCAATTGCTGTATCCAGATGATCACAGATGAATTCCAAATTCTGAGTCAGTATGAGCTGAGATTTCTTGTAATTGACTGATATTCTTGGATGAGAGCACAGCTGAAGTAGTAGTTCCTTGCTTGAATCAGTTAATGCCTGATTGGAGCAGTCAGGAGCCAGTTGTCTAGATATGAAAACACTTGGAATTCTAGCAGTCGCAGTTGAGCTGCTATGACTGCCATGCATTTGGTGAACACCCTGGGGACTGTGGTGAGACCAAATGGCAGTGTTCTGAACTGATAATTACTGGCTCCCAGATTGAAGTGTAGGTATCTTCTGGAGTGCCTGTTAATTTTTATGCAATAGTACACATCTTGAAGCTCTGTTGAGTGCATCCAGTCGTTCTTGTGCAGAAATGGCAAACTGGACTGAACTGCGACCATCTGAAACTTTGTATACTGAACAGATGTTTTTAGTTTGCTGAGATCCAAAATTGTTCTCAAATTAGACTCCCTGCCCTGTGGTCGGTCTTCAGCAAGGCCGCTTGTGTGCTCTCCGCTTGCTCAGCTTTACTTTCTTCTGGTGCTTCCCCCAATCTTGTAACAACCACCAGGGAATCCCAACTCCCCCAAGGAAAGAATCCTTGGACAGACAAAAAATATTTGCTCCACTGGCATGTATGCTATAAACAATTAGCTTCTTGCTCAGCTTTACTTTCTTCCAGTGCTTCCCCCAATCTTGTAACAACCACCAGGGAATCCCAACTCCCCGAAGGAAAGAATCCTGGGACAGACAAAAAATATTTGCTCCACCAGCATGTATGCTATAAACGATTAGTGCCTTGCTCAGCTTTACTTTCTTCTGGTGCTTCCACCAATCTTGTAACAACCACCAGGGAATCCCAACTTCCCCAAGGAAAGAATCCTGGGACAGACAAAAAATATTTGCTCCACTGGCATGTATGCTATAAACAATTAGTGTCTTGCTCAGATTTACTTTCTTCCGGTGCTTCCCCCAATCTTGTAACAACCACCAGGGAATCCCAACTCCCACAAGGAAAGACTCCTGGGACAGACAAAAAATATTTGCCCCACCGGCATGTATGCTATAAACAATTAGCACCTTGCTCAGCTTTACTTTCTTCCCCTGCTTCCCTCAATCTTGTAACAATCACCAGGGAATCCCAACTCCCCCAAGGAAAGAATCCTGGGACAGACAAAAAATATTTGTTCCACCGGCATGTATGCTATTAACAATTAGTATCTTGCTCAGCTTTACTTTCTTCTGGTGCATCCACCAATCTTGTAACAACCACCAGGGAATCCCAACTCCCCCAAGGAAAGAATCCTGGGACAGACAAAAGATATTTGCTCCACCGGCATGTATGATATAAACAATTAGCACCTTGCTCAGCTTTACTTTCTTCCGGTGCTTCTCCCAATCTTATAATAACCACCAGGGAATCCCAACTCCCCCAAGAAAAGAATCCTGGGACAGACAAAAAATATTTGCTCCACCTATAAACAATTAGAGTGTACGTGTTCTTTATTCTTTTTTTCTAAAGTTGTATAAATCTAAGTGTTTGTCTATAGCCTCTCTTATGTTAGGTTGCTTTTTCCTGAATTACTCATGGTGAGCACAACAGCGGTCACCTGCAGCCGGACCTCTTAACCTTATCTCCCCTTAGTGTATGTGCATATGCTGTAAATCATGCTAAACGCCACCAGGTGGGAGCTTATTCCCACACTTGTTTCACTGCCCTCCTGTAGTTTTAACACCTGTAAAATTTTGGTATCTTGCCTAGTTGCATTTTCATATATTTGTTGGTCCCTAGTCGAGTTCCTGACTGCAGCCATATTGTAACTTTTAAAATTTACATACCTTTGGCTTCACCATTAGCTCTGGTGCAGAAAAGCAGCTGTGTTACTGATTGGTTTTTGCTCTCTTCTCCTCACTACTCCTTCTTGGTTCTGCCTGCTCCTTTCGCCCTCTGGGCTCACTCCGCTCCCTTACCCTGCCCCCATTTCCCAAACACCCTAACACCGCTCTACTTATAGACACAAAACCACTCCCATTCTACAATAAACCTATCACAGGCAATCTCTCCCTCTATCACATACCTTTGTTCACCCTACTTTCCCGAACCTAGTAATCCCTCCTGTATACTATTGTCTTCCGACATCACACTACAAATCACATATATTAGTAAAACTACCTGTCTATATCCAACTTATCCCCCCATCTTCACATATCTATACCCATCATGGCAATCAAACCTACACTAACTCTACCCTTAATATGTCTCCCTCTCTTCCTCTCTTGCCTTCTCCATCTTACCTGTCTCTCCCATATCTCTCATTCTCCACCCTATCATACAACCTCCACTTTTCTCAAATTTGAGTCAATCTGCACACCTTATATTTCTCCATACCTCTATAATTATAATGACTCTCACCTGTTTATCAGAAAACTTGTTCCTAACATCTATAACACAGCCCACATCCCTTACATCCCAGTCTATAATTGCTTCCCTGCCTTCAACCCTAACTCTAGTGTCTCTAAACATCATTCTACACTCCTACTTCAACTGATTTCAATCTTCCTTTCTGGTGACATTCATCCCAACCCAGGTCCCTCAAGCTACCAGAGCAATATCTCATCCCTACCATCTTCCCTCTCTCCCTATAAATCCCTCCTATTTTCCACAATAAACACCCAAAGCTTATGCAATAAATTAGCTAACTTCCATGTCTGGCTATCCCATAATCAACCAGACATTCTTTCTATCTCAGAAACATTGCTAAAACCTCATATAAAAGACCCTGAATTCACTCCTCCAAACTACAGTATTTTTAAGAAAGGACAGAACCCAAAAAAAAGGTGGTGGAGTGGCCTTACTTTACTCATTTTTCCTAACAGTTACCCCCTGTACTAAGGCTATACCTCAATTTGCTAGGCCCTCCTAAAGATTAATAACAATAAAAACATATGCATAGCTGCACTATACATCCCCCCAGGAAACAATATCCCCATTCTTGAGGATATCCTCTCTTGGATCTCATTTAATATACAAAACGAGACTATAATCCTTGGTGACGTTAATATTAACTGGTCTTCCATAAACTCCCCCACAAACTCTCAGAATACCCTACCTGACTCTCTTAGTGACCATCTCCCTGCCTTTACACGTCATAATCCTTCATTCCTCCATTTACACCACAATTATATCTCAGTCCGTTCCCTGAAGAGCTTCAATGTTCAAACCTTCTCCAACTCCTTAAAACTCATGAACTGGAACCCTTTAAAAACCCTTCCACTGGATAATGCTATTACTCACTTCAATACTTCCTTTCTTAACCTACTTAACAGCTTCACCCTCCTCATATCTAAAAGGGTCAAATCCCAAACTACTCCATGGCTTACCAAAGAAACTATCCCCCTCATGCATCTCTGTGATAAATTATGGAACAGTACCAAAAACATAAAACTCCCAATTCCTTGGCCGAATACAAACAGCTCTGCAATAGAGTAAAAAAAAAAAACACATTACCAGAGACCGAAAATCCAATTACTCAATATTACAAAATGATCATAAATCAAAACCCAAAAAGTTCTAGAACAGCATCTCTGCCCTACTCCATCCTGGAAAAAAGGAGAACCCCTGCCCAGATCCTAACTCTTCTGATCTGTCCTTAGCTACACAATGTAACTCTTTCTTTACAGACTCAGTAGTCAAACTCACCACATCCTTCACTAATAATATATCAGGCCAGACCCCATCTCCCCCCACAAACTCAACTCTCTCCAATGCCACCTATACTCATCATATCCCCTTCTCGTTCAAACCTATTCCTATTAGCACCATAAAAAACTTCTGCAAAATTGAAACCATGCTCAGTTGCCCCAGATGAACTTCCATCTAACTTTCTCAAGCTAGCCGCCAATGGCATATCTTTTGCCATCTCCATCCTAATTAATCATTCCATCCAGGAATCTTATGTACCCTTCTCTGGAAACAAGCCTTCATTATTCCCATCCACAAAGGAGGCAACAATACTAAAATCTCTCATTTCCGTCCTATAGCCATCCTATCTCCCATTTCTAAAATTCTCGAAAAATGTATCCACCTACAGCTCCTACCCTATCTCTTAGACAACCAACTGTTGACCTCTACACAACATGGTTTTAGACCGGGACACAGCATCACCACAAACCCTCAAATTCGAACAACCAACCGTTCCACCTTTAAAACCTGCTCCATTCATATCTTTCTTCGCACTGGGAATGCTCCTGTTCTCATCCCACCTGACTTCATCCACTGCATCCCTACTATCCATCATACTACTTCCATCCTAACACTCATCTCCACTATATATATTCACTTCTTCTTTTATTGCCTCTTACCTCAAATTACTGGAATTGCAAGGTCTATCCTCCTCAACACCTGCTCTCAATTATACCTAATTATGCTCTATTAAAGCACACTCCAATATACTTTTACTATTTCATGTACTGTCATTATTTTTTATGTCCTCAGAATACTCTGTACTTGTTGTTTCTGTACTTTAAACTATGTATAAGTGACAAACTCCTTTTGATTTTTACTGTGAAATATGTATATAAGTGACAAACTGTTTTGATTTTTATTAATGAACTATGTATAAATTACAGACTGATGACTTGCATTGTAAAACTGTGATTTGTATTGTAAAACTGTACTAGGAGCTTTTCTCCTCGGGCCACCATTGAAAATGGGCTCATTATTGGCCAATGGACTTTCCCAGTAAACAAATGGCAAATAAATAAAGTCCCCTGTCTTTATTGGCACCAAAAAAGAATCTTGAATAAGTTCCAGACTCTCTCTGGTCTGGCGGGACCTCCTGGATGATTCTTTTTTTTTTTTTAGCAACTTTTTTATCTCTAGAGAAGCTGCTTCCCTCTGACTGTATGGAACACCAGGTACAACATAACTTCTGGATATTATCCACTGTACCCTTAAGTCTTTTGTTACATCTAGCCAGGCTCTCTGGTGCAGGGATAGATGACTCCAGACTGCCTCCAGAGATGGAGATTTGGGCCTCCATTCAGAAGCATTGATAGGATCTGCGGAAAAAGAATCCCTAGACCCCAGGTTATCTGGACCATCTCTGCCACGGGAACAGCATCTTCCATTTGAGTTCCTCCTCTGCCTCTGGGGGAAATATCTCCATGTGGATCTTGAAAGAGACCCTGGGACTTCTTGTTTCATATCTTTCTGCCACCTTACTGCTTCCTAGAAAAGGACATTTGAGGGGCAGAAAAATATATGCCTTCAGCAGACAGGGTCATCCCTTTTTGTTCACACTTATAGAGTATGTCTTTTACCTTGGGGGCAAACAATGAGGTTCTGTCAAAGGGTGCATTGATGAAAGAAGATTTAAATGGTTCCACAGAATCACACAAGCACATCCAGGCATGTCACATAGGATCATAAGAAGTTACTAGGCCATTGGCCCTGAGGCCCTTATAAGCCTAGCCAAGAGTTTAGCCCAGTTTAGACAAGTCAGCACCCAATGTCCCTGTCTACTATGGACATGGGTGGAATCACAGGTGTGTATTTTCTGTTTCCCATCCAGTTATCCAGGCTGCACTTAAAAACGGGTAAAGAGGTACTCTTCTTGGCATGGAGAGGGAGTCTATTCCACATATGTGGGAGTCTCTGGGACACAAATCTCTCCTGACAACAAGTCCTATTGATGTCACTAACCAGGCTGAGGCCGCACATATGGGTTACTCAAGTGAGCTTGACTTGCGGATATGCAGCAGTCCCATCAAGGTGGGGTCCGAGATCGCCTTGTATGTCAAACAGAGGTTACCCCTGATGAGTCTGTATGAAATTGTGTAGAATGATATGGCTTTTAGCCTATCTATGTATAGTAGATTTCTGAGGCTCTGAATTCTCCTGATGAGGAACTTATGTGGTCTCTCCAGCTGTTGCATGCGCTTTGCGAGGTGCATGCCGAATGGGGCATTGTACTCCATAATGGGACTTACAAGGGAAGAATACAGGAATGTTATGACATCCTTTTCCCTGGATGAGATACCCTTACTTATGAGGTGGGCCATGTAGAAATCTTTCAGTACAATGGAAGCAACATGGTGGTCAAAAGTTAGGTTGCTATCCACTTGGGTGCCCAAACCCCTCGTGACTGATTGTGTGTTTAGGATGTTATTAATGTGATAATTTGTGGGGATGTCACTCTCCCCACAGGGGATGATGATGCATTTTTTGGTATTCAGCATGAGCCCATGTTTCTGGCAGCAGTCATTTGTTTGGATGAAAACCTCTTGGAGGATGTCCACATCACTAGGGGTATTGATGACAGTGCCCATCTTGCAGTTATCTGCAAACTAGGTCATCCACAGCCCGCTGGTTTTGGCTTGCACCTCAGAAAAGCATATCCCAAATAACAGAGGCCCCAAGACCAAACCCTGGGGTATGACAATTGTTACGGGTCTACTGCTTGAGATGGCTTCCCCTATTTTGACTAGCTGGGTTCTATCAGTGAGCCAGTTTGCTAACCATCTGGTAACATACAGATTGATGCCTAGTTAAGAAAGTTTATTGATTATGCCCAAGTGGGGAATAGTGTCAAAGGCTTTGGACAGGTACTAATGGAAATGAGTAAACCTGCCCCCATGAGGTACCTTCAGCAACATGAAAAATTAACCTCATGGATGAATTACATATAGGCTGAAGGGTGACTAACTGCAAGGAAATGGTATTCCCTTCCTTGGAGGATATAGACCCCAAAAAAGATTTGGTAAGCTCTTTGATCAAATCTCTTTGAAATCTTTTAAAATGTGCCAAATAATTCAGTGATCTTAAAGTGAAAGTTGCTGATGCACAGACATGCTTCCCAAACATGTCCAGTACCCTAAACTCCCTGTTAGGGGGGCATACAGAGGAGCTCTGTTCTGCTAGTTCCTTTCTTGTGGCTGCCATAACAACCATGGCATCAACAGATACTCCTTTACTCCAGTGCAGATGATCTTTTGGAAGTGCAAGGATTTTGTCTGGACTCTTGGGAAAAGGCTCAGTATTGTCCGGTTCCTTCTATGCCCACCAAGAGAACAGAGTTATAAGTTTATCAGCAGGTGGAGTTACCCAGAAGATAGATGAGTCAGACCGAAAGTTTCAAGAAAGACTGATTCCTTTCGGGAAGGGTTAGTGGGAAATCAACTACCTCTTTGTTTAAAGACTTCTAAGATATCTCCAAAAGAAACATCATGAGGTGGTGATCTGGGGGACATTTCTCACTCATCAAAATCAGTGTCTTCAGTGACAGACTCTTATGGCAAGTATAAGTGCCTCCACTTGCACATTGTCTTCCAAGGGACCTCCTTGGTGGGATACTCTGGGGAAGTATCAGAAGAGATAATGATACCCTGATGGGTGGAATGGAGGCTATCTCGGACTGGTTGCCCAGGTGGAAGGGATGAATGAGAGTCAGGACAAAAAAACAAATGAGATAAAGAAGTCTTATCCGATGAAGACAGGGTCATGTGATCTCTAGGCATAGAGAAGACTCTCTCCACTACCTCCAAAGCTTAGTGCCTAGGGGAAGCAGAAACCAACAGATCTAAGGACACTCACGGATTATTGGCTCCTGACATCCTGTAGGTAACCCACTCAAGGAGGTAGTCAGAACAGAGCTATCTAATGCCGATGTTCTAACAGGAAGAGACAGCTCCAACAGTTTTGGAGTCGACTCCAACAACCCAGAGCTGGCATCAATGCTTCAGCTCCAAGAGTCCTCCAGCTCTGAGGTACTCTTTGCTGGAAGACTCAGAGAAACTATCAGTGTCAAAGAAACAACAATCTTCAGATCCAAGGAAGGCGCCCCAAAGATTTCAGATCTGAGAAGGAGATATTAAAATTGGTGTGAATCTTTGAAGGCTTTCAGGACCCAATGTGGGTGAAGCCAAGAGAACTCCCATACGAATTTGCATCCTAAGGAACTTCCTCATCATCCTATCAACATCTACTTTGGATAGGCTTCTGGAGGATTGAAGAGAGGACGCCACTGAAGAAGGTCTAGAATTTCTTCTGGGTCGATTGTTCAAGGAACAGAGATGGTAATGGGGATGGGATAGGCTCTGAAAGTAAAGGGGGAGGGATCCAACTTTTTCAAAAGTTTAGCTGGTGGCTCCAATTAAGGAGCCAAAGTTGACACTGAAGTAGAAGAACAACTGGGATCTTTCATGTGAATCCTCAGTAACAGAATTGTCTTGCTTTTTATGGGCTTGATTCCCAGCAAGTGGAGTAGAGTGGAAGAAATAAGACCCCAAGGATAAGCTTATTCTTCCTATTAATCAAAGCTCAGGAGTTAAAGCCTTTATAAATATCACAATCTATGTCTAGATGTTTGGGACCTACACAGTACACACATTCTGTGTGAGCATCTAAGTTAGGGATCTTGTGCCCACAAGTGACACATTTTTTTTTAAACCAGATGGCTTGTCCGACATTTTGTTAAGCTGAAGGGAAAATTAGATAGCAGCAATTCACTATTACAAAAGGAGAAAGCTAGAAAGGATTTTTTTAAATAAATAAGGAATAAGAAGTAATACAATAAGTACAGAAAGGGAAGACTACAACAATGGAATTAATAGGTACTCAAGGAGTATGAGGAAAAAGGACTAGTACGTAAAATTTACAAGGGTAAAAGGGAGGTAAGAGAAATAACTACAAGACGAAGAATAAATGAAATTAAACTCATGTAAAAGTGGAAAAACTATTGATTAAACAAGTCCTAAAGCTTGACAGCTCACAATCTACCTCTGTTTACAATGGTGGCAAATGATATCTGAGGCATGTTAGGTTGGTGGGGCATTGTGGATAAAGGGAGGATCTCGAGAGTTCAAGAATTCTACGATCTGGAAGAAGTGGCCGAGTCACATCTGAGGGTCTAATCTGAACCCACAGTTGAGGAATGAATGAAAATGGACAGCATCAGATGTATTTATTTATTTTTAAATGTATTATTGTCCGTGCTCTCTCTTCTATTTTTTTTAGCTCCTGTCCTACACTCCCTAATTTGTCCAGCAAACACACATTCACACATGCATATGCACATGTTACATTATTTTCTTATCTCTCGGTCAGCATTCAGGAATTTGCTTGATGACTCTTACCCCACTCTGTGCCATTCACAGCTGGTGAAAATCCAACCCGCAGAGCAATGACCACATTTTTAGATGCAACAGCCATTATGCTGTAGTCATCTTTTTCCCCACAATACAATTCTTCATCCACAGAACACCGACAGAGTTGTTTCACTTTAAAATGCAATAATGTCTTTCAATTTGGGCAGCTTGTTTCCAATAACATATTCCTGTTACATTACAGTTTGAAAAATGTTTCACAAAGATTTTCTCCTCTTCCAGCTACTTTCTGTATCAAGAAGGAACATTTCACTAAAATTCCTCTCTTATGCGACATTAATATGGATATCTCTGCTAAGATTACCAAGATTCAGTATAACAGTTATTTAACTCAGAGACATGTGAAATCTTATGAATTAGGGTCTCAAGCAGTCTTGCAAAGTAACCCAAATTTTGCTACTGCTTGGTTCTGATCTTTGAAACAGGCAGAGCAAAAATGACACAGGCTGAAAGCACCTTGCCCTCAGTCCTTGCTGCTGGGCTCCCCAATAACTATTTATCATTTTCCTGAATGGCCTCCCTCATATCAGTTACTATGCTGTATTCCTTATCCACCTGGATGTAGGTCTCTCTACAGCATATACGAATGTCCTGCTTCAGCAGAGCAACAACACTTGATAGTGTGTGTGATATGTGCCCTATCAGACTGACTATCATGGAAAACTTAATATCAATGGACTGCAGTGCCACTTTTTCAATGGAATTTAACCATTTTCAAACAGAAATAAGGAATCATCACACACATATCAACAAAGCATGTTTGAACCTAGCAAAAAGTAGTCTGGCTCTTTAATGTATTCCCCTTTCACTTCCTTTACTTTAGGACCCTATTTTACCTGGGTGCATTTGACAAAGCTGTACGTACCAGAAAACAAAGTATTGAACAGCAGAATCAGTCAAGTCTCACTGACTAGTTGTTGTTTTCACTGATATAGAAAGTGAAACACTTGAAGAATCAGTTCAGTCCTTTCAATACCATAGGGTGTTAGCCCATCATCTGTAATATCAGCCCATTTGGATTTACACCATGTAAAACCTGTTCGTAAGCTTGATATCATGGATTGCAGTACAGAATTAATATCTTTGTATTGCCACCAGGCTATTTTCCAACTATATATCTCGTATATGGAATTCCCTTCCTAACTCCATTCTCTCAGTCTCATTCACCAACCACTTTAAGTAATCACTTATAGCTTATCTAAAACATAAGTGGCTATGATCCTGTACTAACCCCTCATGAGTGCTCTGATACATCACAGTATAACCAAAACATATCCAACTTCTCCCCTGGTGTTTAATCCTTTGTGCCTACCGACTTGTCTTAACCTTATATCTTGACATAAGTCATACCTACAAATAGCACTAGCTATGTTCAAAGCCTAGGTTTTGTTGTCAAGATGTAACAAATTTGCATGTTCTTATGTATATTACGTTTTGTTTACTTTATACTTTTTTGATTATTGTAATGTGTGCATGAAAATTTACTGTTACTCATGGAGCTTTTCTCCTCGGGCCTCTGCTGAAAAAGGACCTGTGTCCAGTAAAACTTTCCCGGTAAACAAATGTTAAATAAATAAAATAAATAAATAAAATATTCAAATGCAGCCAACAACACGTCCTTCTGCTCTTTTCTCGTGACTAGCTATTTTGTGGTAGAGCTGTAAAATCCTGTCTTGTCCTCACTCCTAACATTGTTTGCATCAAGCCTGATTCATCCAGCCTGTGACTCCTCATAAACAAACTTTGGGTCTTCCTTATATTCCAGTCCTGTTTTAAATTACTTTCTCTTCCGCCTATTCTCTGTATCCCTACCTTCTGCCTTATAGTCCCTTCACCAAAGAAACTATTTAACTTTTTTTACACTACTGCACTATTTCTGTTTCTGATTATTAATCCACTGCTAAACAGTCATTTCTTACTGAATTCATTTTCTCACTACAGCCACATCACTTCTTTAATATGCCTCTTTCTGTTTGCAAATTCTCTCCCCTCAGCCTTTCAAGCACTGATTGAAATTCCAGCTCCTTCCAGTTTCTGTTACCCTTATTCAATATACCTGATATACACACATATATATAACATGGCCTGATTTTGCTGTACAAAATATTTTTCACGAGCAACATCTGGGCATTGTGTTTTAAATCATTTTTTTTCCATCTTCTACAAATATTTATTGGCTTTTGATTCTTTGCACAGTTGCCAGCATACACTTCCTGGGTTGCTATATAACTCAGGATAGAGGAATTGTGGTTAAATCAGATCTCAAAAGCTAACAGACAAAACTGACCTACTCACATCCTGTGAAAAAACAAAATCTTAAAATGTTCCTGTGCTCTTAATATACAGAAGCTTATAATTTTGTTTTCTTTTTTGAAACAAAAAAGGGTATGTCATAGTCACAACCAATAAAATAAAATAAAATAAAATAAATGAACTTCATTGGAATTCATGCAGGACTATGAGTACATGTTGTATTTCATCAAACCTGTTGATGAAAAGATACAATTAATTTACTTTCAAATTACATCTCACGTGGAGTAAACAATGATCTGCATAAATACACACTGGAAACTTATGTTACATATACATTTATGTATTTACTTTAACTAGGGTAGATCAGCATGACCCAATTTCAAACACACCCCTTACATTTTTTCACAAAGAATAAAAGCAAATATGTTGACAGATATTTATGTAGCAAAGGTAACATCTGCATTATAGAGTATGCACATGCTGAACACAAAGTCGTACAGTCAGTTGAAATGAGAGGGGAGAAACAGCTTATATGCCCAGTGTATACAGACCAGATATACAGAATTGTCAAAACAAATAAAATATGTGTGAAAGAATTTCAGCAATCTGCAAGTGGACCTCAAAGTGGCAATGTTGTGCATATCTTTCTAAAACAAGAAGCTACCTGAATACTTTAAAATCAATACACAATCTTGGATCTTACTGTGTACCATGTCCCTAGCCCCAGCAAATGTAGCCATAGGCATGAAAATACATACACTATATCATGGAAATGCCTTGCTTGCACAAAAGCACAAACACACAAAATGGAAAAGCTAGAAGCCATGATAGTCTTTGGCCTAGAGTGATGCAAGCAGTTCCCATTACTTGATTCTGAAATGCACAGCCTGATGAAAACTAAACTGGATGTTATTTTCTCTCAGTAACAAAGAAGAGAAATGGAAACCACAACATTGCTGCCCCCAATTTCATCTACCAAACAGTTTTAACCACCCTACTATCCAAATGTTATAAAGTCAAGAGCTTGTAGCATTTCAATACAAATTACAAAACTGTATAGATTACTGGAAAAAATGAAAAGGCTTTTAAACATTCTACAGCTGATATTCTGGTCTCTATTTGTCATAAAATGTTTTTATCTACATGTACACACACACACACACACACACACACACACACACACACACGCGCGCGCGCGCGCATGCACACATACACACACACACACACACACACACATACACGTGCGCACACATGCACGATTAATTATTATCGGCATTTTAATAAACAGGCACACAAAGAAAAGGTCGACAGCTTTTCTTTGGCACTTATCATGCCTGGGCTTCATCAAGAAAGGGTTTATATCCATATTCAGTGAGTGTTGACTCGTCTCTGTAGCAACACTCTTGCTCTCTTTCTCTCTCGCTCTCTCTCCTTTAATCAGTGCAACCAGACAGATGACACATACACCCCAGCCCCGTGCCGGCCCCATGGTGCTAATTATCTGCATCCCCCTCCTCCTCCTCCATTTTTTCTTTCAATTTGAATTTCAAATTAATGAGTTTGTAAAGAGAAAAAGAGAAAGAGAGCAGCACATCTGAATACATCATGCTTCTGGTAATAAGAAGTGGCTTTGGCTTTATTCTTTTCCATATCAGTGATGTCTGATAATAGGAAGCTAAACTTTTCACTGTTTATTTCTGGTCCCTTAGCCTTTTTTTATCATTTCATTTCTAAAAGGTGCCATCCTGGACAGTAGCTATGTGCCACTTGAGAAGATAAAATGCAACACTGAACTAAAAACTTGCATCAGCTATATCTTACTGAATTTTCTGCCTTTCTTCAACTTTAGACTGCCTACCTTTTTATAGTTCCATTCTGCACTAGTGAGCTGACATGACTAGCCCTAGTGGTATATTCTGTATACCACCGTGGATGCCCTGGGGTTAGTACACATATGTACCTACCACTCATGGCCTTTATAGGTGACAAAAGGTGAGGCAGAGTTGAAGTGCTATTTCCTGAATTAAAAGCCTGGGCATATCACTCATGACATCTGAGCTTCTCTTCTGGGATTTGAAGATGCAGTGAACATTATGGTTAACTAGTATCCAGTCCTACAGAAGAAAGAAGCTGTGACCATAGAACAGTTAGGGAGTAGATTAGATGTTCAGCATTTCAGAGGGTTACATTTACTGTTACTGGCAGTGGATACCTGCCATCCTGTTACACATCTCAGCTGTGCTCCATAACATATTCAGTGATAATAATACGCATACTACAGGAATTGTGCTACACCTTTTCATGGGGCACATCAAGATGTGTTCAGCCTGAAGTTCCACCTAAATTAGTCAGTCTTTATCCAAGACAGTACAATACAGTGTAGATTCTCTGATAAATATCCTGTGGGTAATGCAGACCTGGTGAGATACATGTTTTGACAATGGGTAGAGAAGGTGTCTATTAAAATGGATTGGGGATATTTGCTTGCCGTACAGGCTTATAGGTGCATTTATAAATGTGATGTGCATCACATGTTGTCATACTGCAGTGGCTAACCAGAAGACATCATAGTCTACATGTCCAGAGTCAGAGGTAGACAGAGGTGCCTTTTCATTGCTGCTTTTTACCTAGCAGCTGTAGCCTTAGTGATGATGCTCCAGTGGGGTAAAAGTATTTTTCTGTCTGAGAAGTATACCTCACAACCATTCAGAGTTTTGCAGAATACCCCTGACTTTGACGCACATTTTTCCTGTCCCTCTTTTTTTTTTTTTGATTTTCTGGTAAATGACTGAGGGTTATAGTCCGTCAATAATATTGAATATTACAGTTTCATCATTTTTATTTCCCAAAAAATGCATGTTGATGCAAACCCCATTGTTCTACCAACTTTTTAAGCGAATCAGACTAATACTTTAAAATTTCTCATGATTTTTGGCCCTTGTTGCTCTATTACTTTTAGCTTTGTCCAGAATTCTTGGCCAAAGGAACTGACAGGTAAACAGAGAAGGTAGGAATTGTTCACAGAGTTCCATAACAAAAATAGTATGCTACTCAATATTACAGAGATCGTAGAAACCATAACAGTCCAACAGAGAGAAACAGAGGCATTTTCAGCCTTCCCTAACAATAAGTGCAAATTAAATGTATCTGAAGGTAAGACACTTGAGGACTTCAAAAGAAATTGTGCTATGGGCTAACTGAGCAACAAGGAATATAAATATTGTCCTATATATCTAAGCATAAAAGTGATGAGGCAATCTGCATTTGCTATACAATGCTATATAATTTGATTTGCATGATTTCATTCCATCTAGCATGATATGTTGAGGAAAACATCCATATTTCTTGGCTGCTATGTGTCATTTAAATTTTTCATGTGCAACTCATTTCAATATTAATGATTTAGAAAGGGCATCTGAGAAATCTATACTTATTTGGGACATCAAGAAAGCTTGTATGAGAAGTCAGATAAGACTAAGAGGACAGGGGGCAAAGTTTCCATGGCCTCAAAGCTTAAATTCCAGTAAAGAAGTGGCCCATACTATCGTTGTTATGGTTACTTTTCTGAATATGTCTAAGTGCAGCACTACACCCAACATAAATCGGTCACTGCAGGGAAAAGCTCCTATTTAAGATTAATTGACCTCAGCAATGATTATATTAACTAAGAGGGCTCAGGGAGTGAAGTCACCTGCAACAAGAATGTTAGGTCCTTTGCCCTTATACACAAAAGCAGGATTCGCATATTGCCTCCAGTTTTGAGTTTTTGAACTCAAACAGAGCTTGAATTCTTGTTGTCTGACATGGTGATATGAAGCTCTGCTGACTTAAGGTCTCCCTAGTCCAGCAAGCAGCAACATGGAGACACCTGGGGAGACACACTGCCTGTTTAGATATTATATGATTAATATGAAGCTGGGCAGGGAAGGAAACATACGCTGAAGTATGTGTCAAGGAAGGAAAGTGTACAACTCTGGGGAGATGATATGAAGAGCATGATTATTGCAAAGACGACTGCCTTTTCTTCTTTAATGAACATATAAAGGGAAATAAGAGATTAGGCATCAACTTCATAAATTTACTAAAAAAGAATCTTTGATCAGTCCATGCTCCATAATGGAAATATGTTCTTAATTTTTAAAACAGCCAATTCTCTGATGTTGACTTGCAGAGGACTATTGCAATTCTGGATAACAATGAGCAAGGGACAATATTGGGAAGAGGAATTATGAGGCAGTGAAAATGCAAGTACAGATTTTTACAGAACATTCCTGTAGTACTTATGTATATGTGTGTGTGTGTGTGTGTGTGTGTGTGTGTGTGTGTGTGTGTGTGTGTGTGTGTATATATATATATATATATATATATATATATATATATATACACACACACACACACACACACACACACACACACACATTCATATTCCTATGGAATATTACTTAGTTGCAGTACTGAAAGATGCTACAAGTTCATTTATGCAATTTAGAATGTGAGGTTAACCTGTGTATCTTTGTAATCTGCACAAATCAGTGAAACTTTATCCATAGTGCTGGACTGTTCAACTTTTACAATCAAAAGTACATATTAAAGATTCTGATTCAGTCCTGGTGTCTAGCATGCCGCTCATTGTGTAGCGTCTTTATTTGGTTTATTTCTAGCTAGGAATAAAAGGATTAGGATTATTTCAAGTGCTTGCAAAGACTTTGAAGAGGAAGAAATAAAAATGTGAACTACAAATATTTTGATTATGCTTAATATAATTCTGTTTTGGGGTTATTCTCATTTCTAATGAGAATAAGAATGAAGGCAGAAAAATGAAATCCTCACATTAGGGTGGTTAAACCTGTGACCTGGACTCTATACTCTAAACAGGACTCTCTTGAATCCTGAGAAATCAAGTATAAAAATATGGGCAACTGTTAAAGATCATGCACAAAGGTGTATTTCATACCATTTATTTTTTCAATAGTTATGCTCTCATTATGTAAACTTGGTTTTCTAGTTCTAAAACATGTAGTGTTCAACTTTAGTTTTTTCACTGGAACTATATTTACTAAGTTTAATAAACTTGTGTTTGTACTTCCTGCATGCTGAGCAGCTGCCAGCTGTAGTAGATAGGCATGCTTTCCGAAATATGTAGCAGATGTCATCACATAAAATGACAAAATACTGCAGCAAAATCAGTCACTTAGGCAGGCCATCAGACAATAAATCAATAAATAAAAAAACTGTATTTATGTTTAAATAAAAAGTAACATAAGAGCAATGGAACAGGATAAGATTCCTAGCAAAATGCAAAACCTCGTCATACAGAGTAATAAGACAGATATAATGCTAATAAACAGCTGTGTACCACAGGATGATCACTTTTAGGAAGCAAACTAGGGATACGTGAATCACCGCAATGATAGCCTTCAGCAAAGTATATCTGTATGTGTTAGACAACTGCATTAGCTCTAGAATTAAAAATGTTCATTGAACTAAGTGACTTCTCTGAGGCAGAAGCTTCACCTGTATGTGGAATTAGTACCACACCAATCACACACCAGCAGAAGCCTCACAGCACTTGCTGCTAACTGGGATATCAGTAGCATGTGCTGCAGAAGTCCCATGGTGTGTATTTTTTTCACACTTGTGGAAATGTGCACATGTGCAAAGGAGTTCTCTGCTGCTTAGGATCCAGCAAAATAAGACATCACATAACAGAGTTATTTGAAAATGGTAAGAAATGTTTTACTGCCACATCATGGTTCAAAATGGAGGTGAGTGACACCCAATGACCAGGCGTGTGACATAGTTTTTCTATATCAAAAGCAAAAGGCCAAAAGCAATGCCAAAAATTACAGAATTGCAAGTCTGACAACAGTAGCAGGGCAGAACATATATTGTACTGAGTAGAAGTCTGTCCCTAACCATCTTCAGTCCTTCAAGTGGTGAGAAGTCCCTGCTAGACAAACTTTACACAATTTTTGACAGAATAACCTCTTTCACTAAGGTCACTGACCATCATACACAGGAAACTACCAGGAAAAATGAGGAGGACACAAGGCTGGATGAAAAAAAAAATCATCTGACAAGTAAAAGGGAGCAACAGAGGCAACATAAAAAGTTAACAGTGAAGGATGTATGGTCACTGGAAAGGGAAGTATACAGTGGTGTGTCACAGGAATGATGGCTGGGATTTGTGTTTTTCATTGTATTTGTATCATGGGTTGAAATGTAGCAGATGAGAATTAACAATGTAAAATTTAAGATCCTGCTCCTAGGAAGCAACAACCAAAATTAATACTGTTAGCTTGGGGAGATCTAGATTAAACTAGCTGAGCAGAAAAATAGCTTAGCAGGTACTCATCATAAATGGGACCACAAAAGGGATGACTTAACAGGAGCACATTTAAAAAAAGATGTGCTTCACCTACAGAAAAGAAGACTCCAGATCAATGGGAGTGATTCCCCTCCTCTGAGGATTACTAGTGCTGTCACAAATGGAACAATGTGACCATTTATAGAGTTGAGAAGGAAACTGTTACACATTGTGCAGATGAAACCTCCCAGGATGGTAAAGGAGAATGAAGGAATGATACATGATCAAAAACTGGACAGTCTGGGGATGTACTCTTTATAACAAATTTAATTTCAAATGTGATGAGATAATAGTTCACAGAAAGGGTGGTAGATGAGAGGAACAGGATCTCAGAATGGGTAGTAAATAGAAAATCAGTAGATTTATTCAAGAGGGTATGGGCTAGATTAAGTAAATTAAAAATACTGGAGGTGGGACAGCTGTGGGGTGTCAGCTGTAAAAGTCTGCCTAGATAGATAAATGGTCTTCTGCCCTCATTTTATACAAGTATATATGCATTTGCTTAGCATAAAACAATGGTTTACCTATCTAGGGGCTAGAAGAATGAATCAACATAATTTCTTTAGAAGAACTGGAACAGTAGATAAATTATTTGGAACTTAAGGCTATATTTGAAAGATGAACAATGCCAACATACAGCTTTACCAGCAGTTTCCAAAGATTTTGGTTGAAGAGACAGTTTCTGCTAAACGAACAAAACTTTGAGCTTCAAAGAAAGCAATTCAAATTAAAATAATACATTTGTTTCCATCTATCTGTACCATTTCCTGTGTCCACTTCTAAGAATCTATTAGGAAATGCAATTTGTATGGAGCAGGACAAGATAAATCAGAAGTAGTTCCGTTTTAATCACACAATGGAACAAGCTGTGCCTTATAAACGGTTATAAAGTAGTGAAGTTAGATAAGGACAACTTAATGAAAAGCAAGGATTACAAAACATGGTCTTAAGAGTTTGTAAATAATGAAGGGTTTTACAGACAAAACTGGAACAAAGGCTGATTCATATTTGCATCAGTAAACTAAATGAAAAGCTGTACAGAACTGTTGAGATTAGAATACTATCTACAGAAAGCTGTAAGCTTATTTTATATTTTGAATCATCGCTACCGATAATTTTTATTTTGCCAAAAATCTGAAAGTCATTTAAAACCTCATGTGATGGTTCACATGTCTGGGAGTAGCAGAGATGCTGTTATGTGTTCCTTTAAGATGATCATTTTGGATGAAGTGGTTGTTAAAAGTAATACAACACATTTTCTACAACAGCTTAGACTAGTCAAAGAGTAAAATGAATACAGATAATCACATAAATGTTGAGATGTCATAATATAAAAATACCAGTTATACAACGACCCCCCCATTAATATTCCAAAACGTGTACGCTGATTGGTCAGTGTGCACATTGTAAATCAGACTTATACTAATGGAAAAAGGTCCAGTCGCCCAGATGTTTTCCATTAGTATGTCTTTTTTTTTTTTGTTGGACAGCAACGGAGAACGGAAAAGCTCCATTGCTGTTATTTCGCTATGTTAAACGAGTTTAACATAGCGAGATATCACAGAGAAAGGAAGATCTCCGTTTCTTTTTTTAAAGCTGTCTCGCTAGGTTAAACTCTTTTAACATAGCGAGACACGTTTTTAAAAGCAACGGAGCTCTTCCTTTCTCCGTTGCTTCCACACACAGTTCTGATGTACTGCGTAACCATATGCATGCGCAGTACATCAGAACTGCAGCAGAATACTGGACAGCTGCGGAAGGGCAGCAAGGAGGCATTATACAATGCCATTATTTAAGAAAAGTATTTTTTTTTCTTAAATAATGTCATTGTATAATAGCAATAACCCACTTCTGGGTGTGGATAATGCTGGATTTACCCACGGTTGTCTTTGTTTGGCCACTCAGTCTACGCCCTTGTGACCAAACCACACCAACCGTGGGTAAATCCAGCATTACCCACACCCAGGCGTGGGTTATTGCTTAAATAACAGCTAAGGAATACATACTAATGTGCACACTTTCTGCACAACACCCCAAGTGCTGATAGTCTTCTTCTTTTGGCTTTTTCCGGTTAGGGGTTGCCACAGCGGAACTCTGGTCCACTAATGATTGGCAGTAGATTTATACAGTGCCGAGGTGCCAGCTTGATGCCCAACCTTCAATGAAGGCGCTTCCATTCACGCATTTCTTTCGAATGCCACCGCTGCACCACCGCGGCTCACCCCAAGTGCACCCCAAGTGCTGATAGTATGAAAGGAAAACTCCTGTTAAAACCATGTGTGCTTATTAATAACAACGTTTCAATCACTCCAGGGAGTTGCTCACTAACAAAGCCTTAATTCAGTGTATCATACCCCTCTTGCTCATGCATTTGCAAGTCTGGTTATTGGATACTGGGTAGAAACCAAATCAAAGGTTCATAGCAATGCATTCACTGAATATAATGCATTAGTGCTTTACATCTGATCTACGATTTGCACAGGCAGGGACAAATGATTTGCTAATACAGCCACGGAGTAGTTACATTTCAGCATGATTGGATTAGGAGTTCCAGTCAGCATCGGCCATCTGGATAAGAAATTACTAGGAATGGAAATATGGTAATGCATCAGAAATTTATTCCCAGATTCCAAAATGACTTACACCCAAGCCAAAATATTGCAAAAGACACTCTTGTTTTGTCAATGCCACAATCTTGGATCATTTTTTTCCCCTGAAGTGTTAGATATTTAAGAATTTGGGAGCTATTACTTTAAATGAGGGGCTAACTTCCAGCATTTACACCCCAGAAAAAAGATGTCTACCAAAAGTGTTTGCAAGGCAAACATACCATTTGGTCAACGTGTCTAACAAAACTGGAACAACTCAAAAACATTCATTTTTAAGCAACAAATTCCAGGAAACTAAACTATATAGATACATTTATTTTACCTAAGGATAGGCTGCCATTGCTGATCATTATTATATCAGATTCTGATTAAAACACACATACAATAAATACATAAATAAAATCCAGATCCTCTAGGAATTATTTTATGAAATATTCATGACTGGGGAAAATTCTATAGGCAGTCATTAAAGGGGAGCTATGGAGATTTATAGGATGCACAAGGGGAAAGACTCATATTAAAAAGGAAAAGGTAAATCTGTAGGATATAAGGCAAAACAAAGAATTTACTTAGAAAAGCATACAGAAGTTCATACTGCTTGGCTCTATGCTCAAATTTTTTTAATACTGGGCCAGCTCTGTTTGTATCTAATGAAAACAGCTGAAAACATTACAGCACAATGATGTATTACTACAGATTTATGTTACAACATTTTATGACTAATACAGATGTATTTCTTAGATTGAATACATTCAGATAAATGTTGATGGAAAGACAAAGGGAATGCCTATGACAAGCTGAAATGCCAAAGCCCACCTCTAAAACTGGCTTTTTTATTACATAAATGCATTTCATGATACAATACTCTTGTTTGCATGGCAGCATGATTCATGAAACGGAATGACTACTTGATAGAAAAGAAATTCTGTGATCATTTCTATAGCACTTAGTAATTTGAACGACTTTTTCAAACTTGCATTTCTACTCAAAAATATGCATATACATTTTATTAGCAAGTGCAGTTATACATGTTTTCACAAGGTGGTGCTAGAATAATAAGATTTATGTAGAACAGTCTAGTGTGCTGCGGTAGCGTTGTCGCCTCACAGTTAGACGTTGCCCGTTCGATTCTCAGTTAGAGCGTCTTCTGTGTAGCAACATGCGTGAATGGGCGTTCCTTCGTTGAAGGGTGTGCGTTAGGCCGGCAAGCCAGTACGTAAAAATCTACTGCCAATCATTAGCGGACCGGAGTTCCGCTGTGGCGACCCCTAACCGGGAAAAGCCGAAAGACACAAACAAATGTAGAACAGTCTAGTCAAAGCGAAACTACTAACTACAATAGGCGAATGGTGTGAATTTTAAAACGTATTCAGAACTACAGATCTGAACGTTAGAAATACATTAAGTGCACACCCGTTCATTGTTTTCTTTTTTTTATAAGTGAGTTTTATTAAATTTGATTCAAATTTATATTAAAAGTGTACATCTGAAACAAATGTATCAATGCTATTAAAGCCAGGGACATACTATTCTTCTCGTTAGAGCTTGAGCTTTGTAGTCAGAAATCCAGAATGAAATAATTCCAGAGAAAGCAGGTAAGTGATTTATAGAAAACAGTGGTAATTCCAAAGGTAATTTCCAAGGTGCTGGTGTTTTTTTTTTTTTCAACATTTTTTTCAAACTATACCAGGAATCATTTCGAAGGAGGTAATTACCCCAGGCAAAAAGTATTATGGGGAGTGATCAAGAGCCTAGTAGCAAAGGATAGGGAGCAATCAAGAGCCCTGCAGATTTTTCTGCTGGTACAAAAAAGGACAGGAGTGCGGAGTTTTTTTCCCTCTCCACTTAAAAAGCTGGAGGCTGTGGATTTGTTGCTGTACTGCTCTGTAGTTGAAAGCTGGGTGGGGGGTGATTAGCCTACAGTAATCTGAAGACTTTTATTTCTATTCTCTTGAAGAGCTGGGGTTGCATGGTTTGGTCACTGTTTGATTAGCATTTCTGGCACTGGACGTGCTAGACAGGGAAAAACAGGAGTCATGAGGCATGGCACATAAAGTGCAAGTTCTCCAAAACAGACCAGGAAAACCACTTCCTCTGAGTAGAGCAGTGGGGCTGCTTGCTGTCAATCAGTATTGACCCAGTGCATCTCTTCATCTCCACAAACTGGCTTATGCAGGGAACATAGGGCTAAACAGAATACCCTTGAACAACCGCTAAAGAAGGTCTAATTGGCAGACCCTCCAAGTTGACCTTCATCCTGGTGAGGAGGAATGAAAGGATCAATTGTTTTGGGAGGAGTCTGATGGTCGAGAGCAGAGAGGTACAAAAAAAATGTAATTGCTTACTTTTATTTTGATCAAGTCTTATAATACATTACTATATCTGCATAATGCCCAGTGAAATAATGTACATTGTCAACATGCATACAAAGACACTAAGCACCTTCCTCAGTTTATGAATAGCTGTCAAGGACAAATGATTGGCACATCATCCAAGGAAGCTGAAATCAGTCCTATAGCTCTGATTTTGAACTATGGGAGAAGGCTGAAGAAGGTGAATAAGGGTGCAGATGATAAAGGACCATTATTTTTATTAGAGAATAAAATAAGAATACAAATATATATTTTATTTCATTTCAGGGATTGCACACTGGCAAAGAGAAGAGTGGGTACACAAGGAATTCGGGTACCTTAGCAGTTACTTACCAAAGGATTGCTAAGGATAGTGGAGCAACATGTATAGCAGGTAAAATGGACATGCTTCATAAGGTCATAGGTAAGGCTCTCAAGCTTGTGAACTAGTGGCTGTCATGATCATTATTATCCATGTAGGTATCTTCTATTATTTTATTGTGAGCCAGATGATGTTTCTTTTCACTGGTGATCTCACAGCAGAATCTGACTATTTAGCATCCTCAGAGTTGCACTGTTTGCAAATGGAGCTTGAGAGACTCAAACCCGGGACTACAGAAAGAAGATAACTATCAGCTCATTGTCTTAAACCTCTGTAATAAACTTTCAGACTACTTCTCCCATACTTTTGCTCAGACTATTCTTGAAGATTATAATGCAGTAAGTACACTGCTTTACTATCACGCGGCTGTTATTACAAAGGTGAGGTGGATGCTATCTGATGTATCTACCGCTCTTCTTCCATTTATGTTACGTGCTTGTATATCTCCTCCTCTAGCTGTGTGCTCTTGACACACGGTACATTTATGAAAATTGAAACAGTGTTGTGATTTATTAAAATACAGCTATTTTTTAAGATAATAGACATAAACATTGTCCAGACATGTGGACCTAGCACTATGGAACTGGACACCCCAGTGTCACTGTTCCTTGAAGGTGTGGGTTTTAGGCAAGTATTTAATGACTGACTGATTGACCTCTACTGTCAATTGAAGGTGTAGGCTTGGGTGAGGTATATATATATATATATATATATATATATATATATATATATATATAGATAGATAGATATATATATATATATATATTTTTTTTTTTCCTGCTGAAATAAAAATGCAGTTGGTGTTCATAGGGGAGGCACTTTATTTGTGAGAGCAGACAATGGCTGTCTGCACACCCAGTATTGTTTATACATCATACTTAGCAATTGCAGACTAAGCATTTCCAAGATCACTATGATCTGAAGGGTGTATGGGATATAAGAGACAGAAAAACAAAACAAGATTTTTTTTAAGCATAATACTAAAAAACAACAGTTGCAGCTGAAGGAAAAGGGCAATATTTTTTACATAGCTATGGACTGAGTTTACTGACCATCATACACAAGTGTCATTCATAATACGTGTACAACATATTCTAAAATAGTAAGCCCAGCCTCTCTAGGGAGGAAATGGTCTATTTCATGGACTATCTAAAAAAGTCTGAAAATGCAGTACACATAAAATGTTATCTATGTGATATTATTTTTATAGAATCAAGCTAAATGTAAGCTAACAGTCAAATAATATGTATACCAAGTTGAAAATCACTAGTTTATAGGTTCACAGGAGATTACTAGGCTAACGGCTCAAGAGCCCTTAGAAGCCTTGCCATTTTATCCAGATTTTACCCAATTTTCTGTCCCTAGAGGAAAGATAACAAGGGTCTGCAAGCAGGGTTTTGACAATTTTTAAAGAGTGCCTCTGTCCTTAAGGGACATGGTCACCACCCCAGGAGTTAATATGCGATTTCCCATCCATTGGTCCAGACTGCGCTTGAAGATGGTCAGGAAGGGGCTCTGCTTCACATGAATAGGAAGTCCATTATAATAGGAACAGAATAGGAAGCCTATAATATATTAACAGACTAATCTGGGTCTGGCAACATATATACAAAACTGGTTAAATGAAAGGAAACAGGGACTCAGGGTTAAAGCAGTACACAGTTCATGGACCATACAAGACAAATGGGTAAGAACAGGATTCATTACTGGGACCCCTCTGATTTAAAGTCTAGATAGGAGATCTGACACTCCCAAAATCTTCTGGAGTCCAATGCATGATCAGCTTAACATATGACAGTGCAGGGAGTAATGTATTAGCTAAATAACAGGTCCACTGTAAATGATCTGGAAGTTAATGTAAATAGGTCAGCCAGTATGACACTTAGTGAAAACAGGAACATCTGTTTCTGTGGAATGAAATGCAGTTTAATCTCATTGATGAGTACTGTAACATTGGTATTGTTGCAGATAATACATTTAATTTTGATTAATACATTAACAATATCCACACAGAGGCAGTGAGGAAGACAGGCTCACTGCTACATTTTTTACCTAATAGGAATCTTGGCATCATGATTCTGCTTTTTTTGGAAATGTGGCATTCTATAATTCAATTCAGGCTTATGGAATTCAAAAAGAGAATAAATGTGCAGGTGACTTAAAATATTCAAAAACACTTTACAATTATAGAAATGTCAACTTTCATTTGTCATCCCTACACAAGGTGACAGCCAAACAGAGAGACTGTCATCAAGACAGTCACAAATGAACTTTGGTTCCTCACTTCCAACAGCCTCATTATTTCAACTCACATGCTGGGGTTGCCCTCATCTCAATGGTATGAAGGCTGGGTTCACCCTACCAGTCTGGGGACCACCTGCATTTAAGGATGGTCTATAACTGTCCCCATATAAGAACTACTTGGCAGTTATTGAAAATTATGCTGATGTGCATTGTTGGACTGGGTAGAGATTTTTCTATCAAGACAGATGTGCACAAAAGTGGCTTGTGACATGTGTACACTTTCATACATGTGCCAACCTCCAGATAAAGTGCTCTGTATTGCTCTGTGTGCCTATGCATATGCTGTGACCTGCCCTGCTGCAGAATCTAGCTCTTGCTTCTGACAGACAGTTAGTATTGCAGCAGGTTGATCTGCCTCCTTACCTCTTGATATGTGATCTAGCAGACAAAATAGCTTAGATTTGAAGAGTAAGCAGTCTAAAATGTATTCTGATGAGGCTAACAGAGATACTTGGAAATGTGTCATTTAACAACAATGGGAATGAAAAGCTTGTTAGAATATGCTTTCTCACTTTAAAGCTTGGAGTCATTTAGGGCTGCACTTGACTTTTATATGGGAACACGGTTTCATGATTTCTAATTTTAATGCAGCTCATCCTGCACCCAATCATTGCTGACCTTTGGATTATTTCCAACTCCCCTTGCCCTCCCCTGAGTACCTCTATGCACTTTTTCACAGATGTCAGGACATAACAGGCTTCCTGACTTCTCAAAGGGTGGAGTTTTACAGCTGCTTAATTCTAGGACTGGGAATGAGTACTCATATACAGTGGATATAAAAAGTGTACACATCCCTGTTAAAATGCCAAGTTTTTGTGATATAAAAAAGACACCACAATAAATCATTTCAAAACTTTTCCCACCTTTAATGTGACCTATAGCCTGTACAATTCAATTGAAAAACAAAGAAATCTGTTTGGGGAAAAATATAAAAAAATAAAAAACTTAACAATACGCTGGTTGCATAAGTGTGCACACCCTTAAACTAATACTTTGTTGAAGCACCTTTTGATTTAATTACATCATTCAGTCTTCTTGGGTGCACACCTGCCATCAATTAGAGACTCTGATTAACCCCAAATAAAGTTCAGCTGTCCTAGTAGGACTTTCCTGACATTTTCTCAGTTGCCTGCTATAGCAAAAGCCACGGTTCACAAAGAGCTTACAAAGCATCAAAGGAATCTCATTGTTGAAAGGTATGTCAAGAGAAGGGTACAAAAACATTTCCAGAGCATTAGATATACCATGGAACACAATGAAGACAGTCATCAAAAAGTGTAGAAAATATGGGACAACAGTGATGTTGCAAAGAACTGGACATCCCTCCAGAACTGATGAAAAAGACAAGATGAAAACTGGTCAGGGATGCTGCCAAGAGGCCTACAGCAACACTGAAGGAGCTGCAGGAATTTCTAGCAAGTACTGGTTGTGTACTACATGTGATAACAATCTCCCATATTCTCCATATGTCTGGACTATGGGGCAGGGCTGCAAGATAAAAGCCTTTTCTTACACAGAAAAACATCCAGGCCCTGGCTAAAAATTGCAAACAATACAGCAAGTCTCCCAAAAGCATGTGGGAAAATGTGTTATGGTCTGATGAGACCAAGGTTGAACTTTCTGGGCACAATTCCAAAAGGTACGTTTGGCACAAAAACAACATTTCACATCATCAAAAGAACATTGTCCCCACGGTGAAGCATGGTGGTGGCAGTATCATATTTTGGGGTTGCTTTTCTTCAGCTGGAACTGGGGCTTTAGTCAAGGTGGAGGGAATTATGAACAGTTCCAAACATCAGCCACTTTTGGCTCAAAACCTTCTGGCAACTGCTAGAAAGATTAAATCAAAAGGTGCTTCAACAAAGCATTAGTTTAAGGGTGTGCATACACAACAAAGTATTGCTTTAAGGGTGTGCACACTTACGTAACCACGGTATTGTACGTTTTTTATTTTTTATATTTTTTCCGCTAACAGATTTGTTTGTTTTTCATTCGAATTGTACAGGTTATAGGTCACATTAAAAGTGGGAAAAGTTTTGAAATGATTTACTGTGGTCTCACTTTTTTATATCACAAAAACCTGATATTTTAACAGGGGTGTGTACACTTTTTATATCCACTGTAGGTAGATGCAAACAAACCCTAGGAGCCATGATTCCATTGTGGCCAGTTAAGAACTTTTAATGAAGGAATGATAATAATGTCAGCAGGTATGGCACATGCATTCACACATCATGTGCTTGCATGTCTGTTTCTAGACCTTCTCAGAGACTGAGTATTGCAAGATCCTTGGTCTCTACACAGGTTGTGCAAGCAGTGATGGTGTCAGTGCCCTCTTCCCGGCTGTCAAGTGCTTCATCCTATCCCCCAAGTCATATCTTCCAGTCCATCAGATATGTTCCTGGACCCACATTAGCACAAATGAATGCCCTGCCTTGCCCCTACAACAGTGGGCTAAGCATGAAACTATGTTTTTACTGGTAGCCATTCTTGAATGATATTTCACCTTATTGTCTTGTAATTGTGTGCATGTATGTAATGTACCAAGCCAAAATGTGGTTGTCAACTATGTGTGGAGGTTTTGTGCGAGATATGGGGGGCAGTCTGCTTTTGTACAGTGCAGCATATGCTTTTTTGAACAAGATGCCCAGGGCATTGTTTAAAATCAAAAGGAGGAACAAAAACATTTTTTGTTTGAAAGATACTCTCTGTGACAGAGTCTTGGAGTCTCAAAGTCTGACAAACTATGGTGTGGGAAAAGAAATGACAAAGTAGAGGTCATTGTCATCCCCCACTTTAGAGGACTATCCCTTTCATCAAACTCCCAGAGTGCTGCATCAGTGTGTCCCTATTATTTGGGTAGAGTTATTTACAGGAACAGCCTCAATGCACTGATCTATGAGTAAAGTATGGGATTTAAAGACGCACACACACCAACAAAAAAGCATGTTAATAAACCCAGTTTAATTTAATGTTATCATGACTTAGTCATTGATTCATTCAGAAAATTATGACATATGAGTATGTCTAGCCATAATTATCTTTTACTCAAATCATTATTAAAAATGTGCAATAGGCATTTTGTTTCATTTAAAAGTAACAACAAATGACTCTCCATATACCTGCATTAGCCTGTTTCAGCATCTAATTAAAATATACTGACTTTATCTCACTTCAGCATTTAATAGAAGACAATGACAAGTATTGTTCTTGTACAGCAAGGCACTGAATGTTATCATTTAATTAATTTAAATGTGAAATAAAAAAAAGCTGTCAGATGTAAAAAAAAAAAAATCACACCTGCACTCCCCAATATGCTCCTTTTTACTTACAGTTAACAATCAAAAGGTGAAGGCTGCATGTAAAATACAAAAATAGCAGGTAACAAAGTTAGAATGCAAAATAGTGCTGTTAAATGCTGTATTGATTACTTTTTGTATTATTTATTAATAAAACAATTATCAGACCTGAATGCCACTGTCAGTATTGGGTTATCATTCTACAGTTCCCAGGTGAGTGAAGCCTGATGTTATTACAGAAAAAAAGAGATGAAATATCATAGGGTGTTTTTACTTCATGGATAAAAGTATCAATGAAATTATTACATTTCAGGAAATGTATACCCAGGAACAATGTGGCATTGTATAAAGCAAGAAGGTGTAGGAAGTGTGGATCTAGACTCAGGAAAAACAGGTTGAATAAAAAATAATATTCCAGGGAAGGATGATTCATATGTTTAAAACATTCCCAATGAAGATAAGATGAAACAATTGAGCACTCTACTGTATTTGAGAACTAAAACAGCTTTTCCCCTGAATGCTATGTCACTGAGCAAAATTATATGAAATGTTACTTTGGTCAGAGCTAACAATAATAAAAAACAAACTTAAACATTTTCTTTTGGACAACAGCTCAATATTTACATTCCCACATTGCTATAGCCATCTCTAAACTTGGTATATCTGGGGAAAAGCACTGTTTTCCCAGATCCCATATTAAGTGGAAACTGACAAGTCAAGACAAAAATTCCAGTCCAGTAAATTCATCCTCTAAGAGCTAAACAGATACTGAAAGAAACAGGTGCACATTAAGTAAGGCACACCATGCATCCATCATCGGACTTCTGTTACCCTGAGTACATGTAAAATATAGACCCCTTATAGAAACATGACCATGACATAGCATTCACAAAGTGTGGACTGACAATGCTGTAGTGTCAGCTGTCAGGAGACTCATTTTTTTTCCAGAAGAGGATATTAGAACAGGTGCTACGAAGATGACACCTACAAACAGTTGGTGGCATACAGACTCATCAAAGATACAACAATGGACACTGGAAGGATGCTCAGAGCACCATGCACACGCAGATGACATCACTGCATCCTGAAGGGTGGGAAGGGAAACTAATGCTCCAACGGTTTAAAGGATGATCACATGCTGGAGAACATGTCATGAGCTGGCTACCACCACCTGGTCTTAAAAGAGGAGCCCTGCCTCCAATTATCCACCTGGGAAGCAATGCAAGACATATATGATGATGCTTTAAGTATAAAAAGGCAGACCTTGTAGAATACTGTAGCTTAAGACCCTTGATGCGGGCCTGGAAAACTTGAGCCTTACAAAGACCAGAAAACTAAACTTCAGGGAGTCGGTGAGCATTCCTTCCACCAAAAAAAAAATCTATCTTTCCTCAGGTACTATTTCTAGGTCTGCAACATCAACTCACCCCTTTCTCATTATCAGCCCTGCAGCCAATGTGCTGAAGCTGACTTGAGAGAACTCACAAGATCACAAAGACTCATCTGACTCTGTGGTGAAATGAATTCACTAACTGATACAATGTGGCAGTCAAATCCATTAAGAAAGACTTGCCATTCCTTCTCAAGTGGTCACCCAATAAAAATCGAAGAATCAAAGCTGACTGCTGAGGATGAAATCACTAAAAGCTACAGCTGGGCCCTAGCAACCAAGAAATGGGTAGTGTTGTTCCTAATAATCAGTTACTTATCCACAGAGGTCAGTATTAAGTTCCAGTGTAGAATTTCTAACCAACAGGTGTAAAACGCACAGCCCCAATTAAAAAGCCATGTTACAGTTTACATTCAGTTTAGTATTTTTTTTTAAACCATACCCCATTACTCAGTCAAAATCAACAGAAATCACATGAAACGTTGTGAGCAAATACACAAAACACCTTGGTAATTGAGACTAATATAAATATATCTCTCTATATATCTAGATACATACACATATATATATATATATATATATATATATATATATATATATATATATATATATATATATACACACACACACACACACACACACACACACACACACACACACACACACACAAATGCTGCAGTTAATTTCTAACCCAGGACTTGCTAAAAGTCAAATCAATACAGTCTAAGATTCGAACATACATCTTCCATTTCAAACAAGGATGCCACATAGTAATCCTGTCATGCTCACCTATTAAAATGAAGCAGAGCCCAAAAGAGCAGGATCACCATCAAAAGTCACAGAATGCTTTCCCATAACCAGTGCAGAAGGAGCAACTGAGATCGCCCAAGATTTGCATAATATTTCAAGACTATTTCATATAATAATTGTCCCTCCTATTGCATTCATGCGTGTGCCTCCTCTTGTCATCTAGCTGCTTACTTTACAGATCATGCAGCTCATTAATCATATCCTCTTTTTTAACAACTGTCACCATCAGGTCAAGTAGGTTTTTCTCAGGTCTTGACAGCCTTTCCACCAAGGCGGCCCCCAAGCTATACACCCAGGCATTAACACTACTTGCCCCACTACAGATCTTGGTTTAGCATCTTTGATGGTTCTATTTATTTTGAGAATCCAAAAAGCAATGTCTAGTGTTTCTTTTAAATGTTACATGTTGTTGAATATAATGCCCCTTAGGGGTCTTGGTGCTGTCATTGCATGAAATTCTAATTAAGACATCCAGTCTTTGAATAATTAGATTATTTTTGGAGGTAGGATGTGACAGTGTATTTCTGTTGATGAGAGTAAAACTGTCCTGATGAGAGGAGTTTTTCAGCAATCAAGACACAGTCTTTATTTAATGTAATCTTCAGTCAGATTTACGGACTGTTGTATTTTTTTTAAAACTAAAGTAAGCAATGTCAAATGACTGCCTATAGAAAAATTACTAGGAAAAAAATCAAAGGTCTAAAGTCAAACTTTTCTTGAAATTACTTCAGCAACTTAGATCAAAATGTTTTACTGAACAGATTCCCTGTATAGGCTGTGCAGAAACATCACAACACAACATCCAGTTAAAGTTCATACTTTCACAACCAGCATACAAAGTATTAAAGTACTGCAAAACTGCTACATGCACACGCACACACACTGCAAGTTAATGATGATGTCCAAATTCATGGCACTGAGCACAGTTACTGCATTCTGTTTCCACCTTCACCTAGTTAGATACTAGGCAGTCTCTCTGCAGACTATTACACACCTAGCCAATAACCAAAGGTAAGACTCAAACCTTACACTTTGTGCCTTTGAGGTAAACACCTTAACCATTATGCCACCCCCAACCCAATGATCTATCAGTATCAAGAGGTTACCAAGGGGGTGCTGTAGTTTTAGTTTTGCTTAAAAATATTCTATTCAAACAGTGAAGTCTTCCCTGTTCCCCCTCCCAGGAGTGACAAAAGTTGGTCTCCCTTGTCTACTGAGGGGACCCCAACAGCCACAGAAGATGTGACTAACCCCCTGTCCATTGTGGCTGTGAGCACTACATCAGAAAGATCCAGGGTAAAAGAGGACTGGTCTGCAGAACAAGCTATGCCCACAGCAGAGTCACCCACCTGCAGCTGAGGCAAATGGCTAATCAGCTGTGGTTTGCTTAATGTTTTCTTTTTGTGGATGGAAGAAGAATTGACTGTGGGACCAGTAGTTTGTTCCATGGTCAAACCAAAAATGGTGTTTCTTTCTCAGGGAAAATAAGTAGCAAAAGCAGGTAAAAATGTAAAGTTTTTAAAAGTCACTTTTTCAATCACAAAAGCAGTACAAAGTACTTCAAAAGACTTTGCCAGTCCCCCAAAAGTAAAGTAAACACATTTTCTCCACAGGAAAAAAAATGCTTTTCAATTAATTTAAACTGACAGGAAAAAAGCATGCTCATGTTTAAAAGTGCAGATTAGTCTTGTGACAGTTTGTTACAACACACTCCTAGCTTAAAAATAACTTTCCTAAACGGGAAAGTACAAGAAAACAACATCCTTTTTAAAGTGGAATGTTTACCCCCAAAGAGAACTTATCTGCCCAGGAAAGGAACAGCACAAGCCAACCATTGATTTTTGAAAGCCTGCAAAGGAGCACTCTTTTCAATGACAGAAAAGCTCTGAAGGGTTTGACACCTAAAACTGTCTTTTCAGTTTTCTCAGGTTGAGCTGACTGACAGTTTGGGTTCATGGAAGGTGTCCTAAAGCTTTGGAAGCTGGTCAACTGTTATATCCTTAACAGGATATAACCCATATAATGAAAGCTACTGCTGTAGAGATCAATATGATTAGCATCTTAAGCCCAGCCTTACATTTCCATGGTAGTTTTTAACCATCATATTTTGTGTACAAATAACTAGAGACAAACCGAATGAGAATAATTTGGGACAATTACATGTTGCTGCGGTGGTGGTGCTGCGGTAGCGTTGTCACCTCACAGGTAGACGTTGCCCATTCGATTCTCAGTTAGAGTGTCTTCTGTGTGGCGACATGCGTGAATGGGCGTTCCTTCGTTGAAGGTTGTGCGTTAGGCCCGGCAAGCCAGCATGTAAAACTCTACTGCCAATCATTAGCGGACTGGAGTTTTGCTGTGGCGACCCCTAACCGGGTAAAGCCGAAAGACACAAACATGTTGCCCCTATCCATGAGGGACAATGGTGGTAAACTGTGTTTGATTCTGTGGTTATCCATTCAAAGCCAAATTCACTGTGATGTATAGTTGTCCCGCCAACATGTTTTATTTATGTTCCATAAGAAAGTGAGATCCCTTGTGAGAGAGGTTATGCGACCACTGGACTTTGGGATATGTAATAGGTGTGACAGGGCAGGGTTTGCTGAGGCTCTATATGCAAGGTACAGGTCACCTCTCAGTAGCCCATATGATACCAAGGCAGACAGAGGCAGTTAAATGACCAGAAAATTATCAGAAACTTTCAGTTTGTCATGTATTTCTATTTTCTTTCTGCCACAGATCATGAAGGTCCAACTTTCTTTTATTTTTCTATTTAAATTACAAGCTGTTTCTAAAAACATGACAAAAATGGGGGGGGGGGGTTACCACCCTTCTGCAGTTTGCTATACTGCTCTTTGCAGTTTTACATTCTGACTCTGTGTCTTGTTAATGGCATAATGGCTCCACAATGAGCAACAGTTTAACTCTAGCTCTCCAAAACAGAAACTCAACAGAGAAGGCCAGTAGACTTTTAAGTTTATGGGTAAATGTCAGTAACTGGCTAGTAAGTCTACTGCCTGGATGCCAGGAAAAAGAAATACAGAGCATCTGGAAAAAAAAAACAGTTACATAAAGTGAGGAAGAAACACTGACCGGGGAAAGTTCTGCAGCTGTTCAGCAAGAAACAATGCAACCTTCAAACATGACTTCCAGGAACTTACAAGAAGATATAAGACAATTGTACACAGACCTGGTTAAAATAAACAAAACACTAATGGAGTATATCAACACAAACAACAAAAGGCAGGAAAAATGGAAGAAGCTTTAAAAATATATTCAGATGAGGTGATAAAGCTGCAAAAATCAGATGGTGAAATGAAGAAAAGCCTGGCTGAATATGAAAATGCTCAGGAAGAGATGTTTCAAAACATAACAAAATTAGAAGACAGACCACATAGGGAAAACCTGAGATTTTCAGCTATACCAGAGATGCTGGAAGGAACAGACTGCATTAATGTTATAAAAGCACAAATAAGCATCGGGAATGGTATTCCACAGCAGGAGTTATTTGAAACGGCATATCGTTTGCATGCTTCAAACCTGGCTATGAGAAAGCAACTTAGTCCTTTAATAGAAAAGATGCAATCCTACCAGCAGGAGGAGTTGATTCGGACAAAACTGTGGTAGAAGGACAAAATACTGTACACCAGGCAGAAGAGGAGTAAATTCATTCCACTATTCAGGGAATGTCGAGATGCAGCTGTGAGATTCAAACTGCTGTACCCAGCTGTCTTCAAGGTATTCTTCCTTGGAAGGAAAATTATTTTTTGATGAAGTACATGCTAAGGAGAAATAAAAATGTTTGTCCAACAAAAAGAGAGCTGTGAAACAGGAGATCCTGCTTCTTGTTCTTTGGTAATAAAGACAACAGAGAGAATATAGCTGTGAAACTTTTCCACTATTTCAATGGAGAGAAGGAAGGGAGCATGAGAGTTGACTAGAAGAATCAAGAGTACATTGAAAATGAAGCAGAGACAGGATTTGGGAGATGGAGATGAACAGTAATAAAACCAGTAACTTAATGTGGGATTACAGTGCAATAATTATATTTGTGAAATATGACAGAACAGGAAAATCTAGAAATATTGGACTTTTTCAGAATTTGTTGGACTTGTGGGGGACTCTAAAGTATATGCCCTACTTCATGTCATTAATGTTTAGAAAAATGCTTTGGGGAGAGGAAGAGAGGGGAGAAAGTTAACTGTAACTAAAGAAAACATTTTTTAATAGTACTTTTGTAGTATATGGTTTTCTCTGCATGCTATAAAGTCAAGCTTTCTCATTTATTTTTAAGTGTAATGGGGATTGCAAATAGGCACTGCTATTTATTCCCTTTCTTTCTCACTTTTCTCTCCTTGTTTAATTGTAAGAAATACAGGCATTAAAAAGTCTGGTTAAAACAGTATGACAAAATAAAAATTAATGTCCTTTTTTCATTTTTGCTTGAGATAATGACAGGATTAAGGACCTCAGACTGATTTCATACCATGTTTTAAAAGAAAGCAAGAGAATGAAAAAGAATATTGAATACTAAGAGGCTTTTTTCTAGCAAATGAATGTATGCTTAGTAGCAATTCTTTATCTGGCCCTCATGTCTCAATGGAATCAATCTGATAATGAGAAAGTGTCTGTCTGGTTCTCATGTCTCCATGTAGACAATCTGATAAAGATAAATTGGTTACAGTCTGATGGAGAGTGACTGGCTGGGGGAAAGAAAAAATTAAAAAAATGGCTAGAAGATAATGTTCTCTGAAAGCATTCTGGGGTTTTCCAAGCTGGGAGAGCTATAAAGATAAGAAAAAAAACATTTAACACTTAGTAGAAGCACATGCTGCCCCATGCGTCTTAGTGTGGATAACCTTTCTTTAAGGTTAACTCAAGTCTATGAGTGTGGCTATCAGTTTGGGACATTTGTTCCTATTACGAGGGTGAAACTTCAATATTTGAAGATGTATATAGCTTTGTGTGTTAGTATTAAATTAATAGGTTTTAGGGAGTATTAGGGGTTTGTTTGTTTTTTATTTGAGGGCTTTCAATAAAACAAAATGTTTTGTAAGATGTGACATATGCTCAAATGGATATGACAGGAAACAACTATATAAAGATTCAACCTGTCAAACAGTGCATGCATCTAACACAAAAGCTGGAACTAGACATGTTGTACATAAAAGGTGGGAATAATAACTTTTTAATACAATGATGCTTTCTGTAATGTCTTTAAGTGTCAATGATTTCATAGATAAATACAAAACAGAAAGAATAGTGAACTATATTAAAAATGTATAGTGCAAATAGTTAAGTTACAGGAGACATACTTGGAAAGAACTGAACACGTGAATTTGATAAAGTTTTTCAGGATGGGTATTCAGGAGAATACCTGGGACAAAGGAAAACAGAAGTACTTATATTAATTGCAAGATGAGCACCAATAGTGATAGAAGAGGATAAAAAAACATAATGGCAGATTTATAGTGCTAAGGGGCTACTGGTAAGGGAGGAGGATTACAATGGCATGTTTTTATATTCCACCTAAAACTGCTATAATGGAGCTTAAGAAAATTCTGGGAGAAAAATCTATTTTCAGCAAGGAACATTACTTAAAGTTGGGGAATGGAATTTGATTTGCAGCAGTGAAGATGTGTCGGGGAGCCCAGAATGGAAGGTATAATAAAGGAGGATAGACTTTTGAAAGAATTTATGAAAAAGTTTTACATGGGAGACATAAATTCAGTAATAGGAGTTCAGAGTGAATTTACATATTATTCCCCCCAAGATATAAAAACTGGGCTAGGCTCGACAGAATTTACATTTCACAGGAACATGTGAATTTAATTGAAGAACAAATAAAAGTGAACCCGTGTAGCACACTAAACCAAGAAAAAATGTAAACCTCACAGTGTGTTGCTTGCCGGACGGTCAACAAAAAACAGTGATCAACACTTAATGATTAATATAGCTGTCGCTATAAAAGCCACTATAAATATCACGAAAAAACTCAAGGCACAAAGTAAAAAACATGTTTTCATCCAAGGCAACCATAAAACAAGACAGTTGAGTGCTTTTGCCCTTATTTAAAATGGACTTCAGTCCAGATGAAGTCCAATGTAATTGAAGGTCTTTGTACATGCTCCATAACTATTTCAGATCAGGCTCCAACCATAGCTAAAATAAAAATACAGGGTAATGAAATAAAAATGAGACACTGGCAATGTCCCATGTATCTGTTGAAAAGAGAGGAATTTAAGGAATGGGTAGTGATGATTATTCATGAGCTATTCGAGGAGATAAAAATTATTTCTGAAAATATAGCTAGGGAGTAGGATAAATTTAAGGTGGAGTTTAAAAATAGGGTGGAAATAAAAGAAAGGAAGCTATGGTTAAGAAGTAACAATAATTATTTAGAGGGACTGACAAATGCTAAATTATTGTAGGATAGGGTGAATCTCACAGAACAAGAGGAGGATCAATTGTAGAATGCTAAGCAGAAAATAAGGGATTACTCTGATAATATACATGAGTTTAGGAAGATTGCTGTTAACTGTTTTTTGATAACACTAGAGTACAAAAACTTTTAGCACAATGACTCAGGCAAAATGTTTAGCACAATGACTCAGGCAAAAGAAAGGGGAAAGGGCTGTCGCCAAGTTTAGGGAGCCTACAACAAGGAAGATAACAAGAGATCCTGTACAGATATTAGAAATATTTTGGAAATTCTATGAAAGTCTGCATAAAGCAGAGAAACATAGAAATTGAGAAGATATACAAATGGAAATGTCTATGGAAGAATTAAATATGCTAAGGTTAGAGATAGATGAGGCTCAAATACTAATGGTTAAGATGAGAGGAGATGAGATAAAAATTGTGTTGTATAACCAATCTACAGGGAAGTCACATGAATAGATGGCATTCCTGTGGAAGTTTGGAAGCTAGGAGGGAAAAAGCTGATAAAAATCTGGAAGGTTTTGTTTAAAAGCATTTTAAGAGGAGGAGAAGTGCCAACATCCTGGAAGAAAGCAGTGGTAGCTGTTAATATCTAAAGAGGGTAAAGATCCATCAGATCTAGCTTCATACAGGCCCATTTGAATACTAAACCATGATTATAAATTGTTCATGCCCATAACGGCTAAAAGAATGGCAAATATAATGCCAAAATTGATAAATATGGATCAATGTGATTTTGTGGAGGGGAGGCAAACATTTGACAACATTAACAGAACCCTGGATTATCCAGAGGGAAGCAGAATGTAAGAAAATACCATTCTCGTTGTTGGTGGGCCCTGAAGCAGGGAAAGCATCTGGGACTTTAAGAGCAGGGCAATGGAAGAAATTAAATTTCCTGGAAAAATTATAAGGCTGATTAGGTGGCTATATGAGGGATCGGAGGCAAAAATTAAAGTGGGTGGTGTCTTGTCTGATCATTTCTGCTTGACCAGAGGACCCATGCAGGGGTGTCCTCTTTCCACTTTGTTATCTGCATTAAATTTAGAATCAATGGCAAAGAAAATAAGGGACTCAGAAATTCAAGGATATAATTGGTATGGTAGTCAAGAAAAGCTGGGTCTATTTGCAGATGATATTATTTTATAGCTGACAAAAGCAGAAAGACATTACAGTTTTGTGGAAGATTTTGAGACAGTTTCAAGTCTTTTAGGGATACAAAATTAATGGAGCTAAAACAAAAGCAATAGCAGTAAATTACGTACCCACATATGAATTAATTCAGCAATATCCATATTTATGAGAACATGATAAAATGAAGTATTTAGGATTATGGATTAAAAATTATTCTGGTGTGGCAGCTAAGAATATGCAGGAAAAAACTAAACAAAAGATAATACAAAAACTGAGAAAATGGAAGCTTTGCTATATGGATACGGACAGTAAGATACAAGCAGTTAAAATGTTTTAGTCCCATTAGTCTTATACACAGGTCAGGCATATTGTTATCAACCAGAGGAGAAGTTGTGGATAGCAATTAATAAAGAGCTTATGGACTTTATCTGGGAGGGGAAAATGGCAAGAGTCAAATGGAATAAGCTGATTCTTCCAGTAGAACAGGATGGATTGAGATTACCTGATTTGAACAGGAATTTCAGAAGTACACAGTTAAGGCTCTTATATATAGCACAAGCAAAAAACTATAATACAGAATGGAAAGGGATGATGATGAAATGGGAGGGGGTTCAAGAAACAAGGACAGACTGGGATTTAGGATGCAGGCATTTAAGAAGACTAACAATAATCATACAGAATATTATATCTATAAAGTAGCAGAAAGTATCCTAAGGACTAAGCTAACATGGGAATGGAGAAGGGAGATTCTGTCAATAAGGATGACTGCAATTAGGGATATAGACAATAGGCAAGAGGGGGCTGGAATTTATTAGAGAAAACTGGCAAAGGAACAAAGGTATTGGGAGCAAATAACTAGAGAGAGAAAGATGATAGAATGGCAAAATGCCACAAATTTATTTGGACTGCAGGATAGAGATTGCCTTCCCTATCAAGGATTGGTATCAGAGTATAGGCAAAGAGAATGAAACTGGAATTGAAAGAAATTGAAAATGAAAAAAAAACCCAGTATGTGTAGAGTTTTTAGTAGAATCTACAACAGAAGCTGCCATTAAAAAAAAGGAATAATTAGTAGAGCATATAAAATATTGCATGATAACTATAAGAATCAATCAGAAAAGGTTAGAAAGGATTGGGAAGAGAGATTGGATAAGCAATTCATAAAGAACAATGGGAGGATATATGCATGTCTCCCAAATATGCAACGAAATCTAGAAGATTTCAGATTTTTGCTTAGAAATGTTTACAGATAATTTTTATACTCCATGTAGACTGCAGAAAATTTTTCCTCAGCTAGACAGCAGGAGGTGTGAACAGGAAGAAAGAGGTAATTGAGAACATATCTTCGGGGAGTGCCGTGGCAGACTTTAAGGATTCGTTTGGGATGCAGTGTCACAGATTAGTCTGATGAGGGAGATGATTTTTCTGAGCTATGATACAAAATCAGAATTACCTAGACATGGTAAGGGCTTGCTGTGTCTAATTATGGTGGCTGCCAAAAAAGCAATTACTAAAAAATGGAAATCAAAATCTAAACCAACTATACTAGAAGTAGTTAATACAGTAACAGAGATAAAGCAACTGGAACTGAGATCTTTAGAAAGGGGTAGGAGCAAACTACATAAGAAAAATGGGAATTGTGGGAGGAATACATACAGAGGAAGAATGCAGTTTAAAAGAAGGCAGGACTTAAATGAGCTATGTAATGTCTACCAAAAATGATTGGGTAGATTATAAGTGATGTATAATGTTTGCAACTGGGAGTGTGTCAGTATGGTTTGTGATGTAAAATGCTTGCAACTAGGATTGTATTGATGTGGTTTGTTTTCATTTATATAAATGTATGACTGCCTATATCATGAATGATGGTTTAATAAAGATGTTTCTTGTTTAAAAAAGGCAGGAATTGAATAATTTATGTAATTTAGCTTAGGCCATATGATACATAGCAATATATGTGAAGTATAATGTTTGTAAACGTGAACTTGTTAACTACTTTTAAATAAATGTAAATTTGTCTAGGTCACAAGTGATAATTCAATAAAGGTGTTTAAAAAAAGGTTCAGATCTAAATGACTCAAATATTTAACACAAAAAGGTATACACATCAAATAATACAACAGAAATTCTCCAGGTGCAACTAACACTAGGTAAGACTGCAATCCAAATTGTAGCTTGCTACAGATCCCCCACCATGCCTTAAGATTCTCACTACACCTTTCTAAACATACTGGAAAATATTAAGATACAACCAAACACCCTAATACTGGATGATTTTAACTACCCTGCCATTAACTGGGAAAACTACTCGGGTACCAACTCCTTTTCCCAACGGTTCTTGGAATTCATAAATTCCAATGCCCTGGATCAACTAATCCATTGTTCCACCAGGGGCTCCAATATTCTAGACCTGGTCATTACCAACATGGGAGATAGATGCTCCACACCAGTGGTCACCCCCCATTGGTCAAGTCTGACCATAAGCAAATCACCCTTGACATCCACATCCCATCCCCACCCCCCAAGTAAGGAAACCTCCTTAAAAAACTTCTCCAAAGCCAACTTCATGCTACTGAAGTCAGAAGTGACAAACATCATGACACCCATGCAGACGGGATCTGAAAGTTCGACTGCAGAATCCTACACTAACGCACTGTACAAGCACATCCACTCGTGCATGAATCGTGCCATCCCAAATAGAACCAAGATGCGCTTCTCCAAAAAAAAGGAAGCCAATCTGGTGGGCTCCTGCTATAAACAAACTATACAACAGAAGGAAGAAACTGTTGCAGAAAAGAGGAAAATCCCAGGATGCAAAAAACTCCATCACCAGCCTCAGTAAGAAGCTGAGATCCCTCATAAAATCCTCAAAAGCTAGTTACGAAAATAAAATTGCCAAAGATTCCAAAGACAACCACAAGACATTCTACAGTTATGTCAAGAATCTAAATGGCAATGCTCAGATCTGCTCTGAGCTACAACAGAATGGCATTAAATATATTGATCCCAAGGATATTTCCAATATCCTGGCAGATCGATTTAGTGCCAACTTCACCCCCTCAAACCCCCTAAAGGGCCCATCTCAATACCAAAAGATTGCCAAATTCAGTAATCACGGCCACACAAGTAGAAACTGTACTCTCCAAAGCTAAGAATACAGCATCCATGGGAACAGATGACATCCCAGTCTATGTACTACATGAACTACAAAATGGACTGGCACCTCACCTAAGTGTCATGTTTAATCATAGCCTCTCCTCAGGCATCGTGCCCACTGAGTGGCGCACAGCTACAGTTATCCCACTCCACAAGGGGGGATCCGCCTTGGATCCCGGGTACTACCGCCTCATCAGTCTGACAAGTCTGATCTGCAAGGGCATGGAACGCATTATCATGGAACTTATAAACAAAGACATTGGCAACCTTCAAACACTGGACCCCACCCAGTTTGGGCTTGTGAAGGGCCGATCTTGTCTCCTGAATCTGATTGACTTCTTCAAATCAGTCTCCAGAGCTGTGGAAGAGGGTAAGGCAGTTCACACAGCCTATCTGGAACTCGTCAAGGCCTTCGACACCATCTCCCACTCTGGAATCATAGATAAACTTACTAAGCTGGGCATAAATCCCTACGTCATTCGATGGGTTGCCAACTGGCTTACAGACAGAACCCAGACTGTAAAAGTAGCCAACTCCAAATACAGCTCCAGACAAGTGACAAGTGGAGTACCTCAGGGTTCAGTTCTGGGACCACTCTTGTTTGGCATCTACTTCTCTGAAGTACAGGCCAACTCTAAGGGACTCTGGCTAACAAAGTTTACACATGACTGCAAACTGGGAGCCATTATTGAATCCCCAAATGATGTGGATATTCTACAAAAGCGCCTTACAGAAACAGATGCCTGGTGCCAGAGCCATGGGCTCAAGCTTAATGCCAAGAAATGTGTAGTTATCCCCTTTGGAAAAAAACATGTACCCATGAATTACCACATAGGTGGCAGGACACTAAACATCGAAAGTGTGATGAGAGACTTAGGGACACAGGTGGACAGTGGTCTCACATTTGATAACCACATCACCACAACAGTCAGGAAATCCTTCTATGTGGCACACCTCATCACTAAGGGCTTTTCATCCAGAAAAAAGGAGGTCATTGTGCCACTATACTCATCCCTCATTAGACCCATTATAGAGTATAATGCCCCATTTGGTATGTACCTCACAAGACATCTGCAATAGCTGGAAAGGCCACAGAAATACCTCTTTAAAAGAATCACAGGCCTAAAGCAGATGCCATATGCTGACCATCTAAAAAAATTCTAGCTATACTCTGTGGCATATTGTCTACTCAGAGGCGATCTCTGCTTAACATACAAGGCAATGTCAAACCCTGAGCTGTTGGACCTGCTCCACTTAAAGAAATCCCAATCCCTCAGAGCCACATGCTCCAGGGATCTAAACCTTGTCATCACAATGAACAAAACATGCTGGAGGGGTAGGTTCCTGACCCAGAGACTCCCCATACTCTGGAATAGACTGCCCATACATGTCAAGCAGAGCACCTCATTGGCCCTCTTCAAAAGGAACCTTGATGATTGGATGGGAGATAGGAAATTCACCCCAGGGATCATGTCAGTCATCCTGCTAGACAGGGGTCCACAGAAGTAAATATTGTGGGAAGAAATATCCAGGGAATTGTTATGGCTAGGCTTGCATAGGCCCTAGGGCTGATAGCCTAGTACCAACCTATGAACCTACAGAAGCATTTCCATAAGGTGGCTAGAAATTGGCTGTGCTATAGTTACATGCACTTCAAAAAACACAAGTCATGATATTCTGCATACTAATTACCACTTGTATTGTAATCAGGGATACAGACAAATTTCACCAAGCTATAATGAGACAGTATCTTACCCATTGTCCTGAAAGCAGCATTTACATTCTTCTTCAAGGTGTTGTAGTAATGTGTTTCTAAACACTTATTTCACATTCCTGAAGTGGCTAGGTAAAGAATTCCAAGTGGATTGGTCACTCTTATTACATGCTTTCTCTGTATTGTCAACTTAAATAATAGGCCGAACAATGCAAATGTACTTTCAAAGTGTAATCAAATAGGTTATGTCATGCAGGAGAAATGCAGATTAATGGGAGGGGGAATACCAATCAGGCTTCATGAGATTAAAAATGAGATTGGCTAACATATTTATGGCTCTCTCCATAACAGGTAATCATCCTATGCTCGGTAATGACTGTCAAAGAAATTCTATGGCTTTCTAAAGAGAGATGAATTTACAGATTATGTATAGGGTAATCTGAACCAAATACATTTTGTATAGAGAGTTGAGCACAACTTGTAATCCATGCTCTAACTCTGGTACCCAAATCCTAACTATAATTTCTCTTCTTGCTTCACTTGTAAGGTAACTGGCAAACACAGAGGAAATATTTATTTTTTTATAACACTGTCTAGTGTCCTATGTGGCTTTAAAAAAAGTAAGAGATCTAGCCACAGGCCAGGGTAGCTATATGAATGCACTGAATGATAAAGATGTCATGTACAGCACTAAACTTAATTTCAAATATTTCTTCCAGCCATGCTGGTTGTACCAGGCAACAATGAAGCAGTTTTATCAGCACTGATAGTGAGCTTATTTTTCAATCGTTTGTCAAAAGCTAAGAAAACCTGTTTTAATTACTTTTGTACTAACACAGTGTTCATAGCTACTGTGGGGGAGAATAAATGTATCCACATATGCTGGTACATGCAACTTAGGTAAGTCTAATAGGCGGTCATTGGTATTAAGGGAAAAGAATGGGCCAAAGTACTGATTACTGGGGGATGTTAGCTGAGAAAGTACCAAGGTCAGGTACCGCACCACCATCGTAACACAAAATGCCTCTGTGGATAGATAACTATGAAATCAACTTAGAAGACCACTGCCAAACCACACTTTCTGAAGTTTGCCAATAGTGTAGCATGCTCCACTGATTCAAAAGCACATTTCAGGTCAAGATAGCTTTTCTGACATTATTTAGAATTAGGACACTACCTTTATATATGGCTGAAATAATACTACAGCCAGCATGTCTGGAATTGCAAATACATGGTTTATTTTTGGGACCTTAGCTAGTGGCTTGATATTTTAGACAGGGTTACAATCCAGTAAGGAGTGTAGATCACTATCCTTCGGGGATGGGTATCCTATGTATATGGTTAAAGACTGTGAGTAGTATTCCCATAGTTAAGGCTGAATATTTATTTATTTAACATTTGTTAACTGGGAAAGTCCGACTTGGAACAAAGCCAATCTTCAGAGGAGGCCCGGAGAGAAATGCTTCAGACGTATGTCTTTGTAATGTGGGAGGAAACTGGAAGACCCACAGAAAACCCACACAAACACAGGGAGGACATGGAGACCCCACACAGAAGGAACCCCAGCCGAGAATTGAACTGGAGAACCTATTGCTATGAGGCGACAACGCTTCCGCTGCACCACTGCACTGTCCATATATAGGGAGGTTTGGAAATTACTAAAAATGCATTGACTGAATTCCATTATTTTAGTCAGATTATTTATGTATTTATCAGGCTGTGGATGGTATTTCATTACTGAAACTAAGCAGTAATTCTTTAAGATTCCAAGAGCAGGATAAGTTATTTCTTACACTTATCTCACTGAACTGCACTTCTGAAATGCTTATAATTGTGCTATACAGTTAATCTACTACATTCTGCACTGTTATAAAGCTTTTTTTACTGTGTCACTGCATTTATGTACTGTTTGATTTTTTTGAGATTTCTGTGTTCTAGTCTAGTCTGTTTGCAGTTAAAATCATTCTCTAGAGTCTGCTTGCTCCTTGATCTGTTTAAAACATTCATTTGGTGGCTACAGCTAGGAAATGAATTGTTTACTGTTGTGGTGTTCTTTATACTTGGTGGCTTTGCAGTTGCTCGCCCATACTGTATATTTGATCTGTGACACTCCTCCCATTAGTTCATTCAATCTAATAGAAAACATTTGCGAAGGCCAACCCACTCAGATTCTTAACCTTGAATTAACTTCTGTTCCAGCTTTCTCTATTTCCAAATTCTAAGCTTGCTTCCCCCCTTTCCTGTAACAAGCCTAGTCCAGATACAGATTTGCTGTATGCAGGACTGTTTGTAAGCTCCCCTCCCCCCGCTTAACTAGGGTTAAACTATTCCTGGCGCCATAAAGTCTGCTCTTCAAATTTTCTCTTGCAATTAGCCAGCTTTTTAGTTTTAGCACTCAAATGTGTTTCTTTGAGCTCAGCACTTGTTCAGAACTCATTGTAAGCACTAAATAAGCTACAAATTGCTACAGTACTCAGCTTTCCTCACATGTCTAGAGGAAAACACTTTTTAGTACTTAATAAATAAGCACCTATCCATGTCTAAAGGTCAGCTCCTGGTGTTTTCTCCTGTTTACCTGATGAAGTTGGGCATCTTGGGGCAATGCAACAATTGCCTCATGTACACAGACAACCCTCTCCTCCTACCACCCAACACTATGACCTGTGAGAGATGCACTTATATAGCCAAACTGGAAGGAAAGCTCTCTTTACCGAAGACTGGACTAGACAGTCAAGAGGAGAAGGTAAACACTTGCACCACACCACACTCATCACATGGTCCATCAAAACCTACACTACCAAAACACACACACAGAAGCACAAAACACATGCCTACATTCGCGGAGGTTCTCAATAAAAATTTGCCCAAACAACTGAGACCTCCAAAGCAGAAATGCAAGCATCCTCCATCCCCCAGCACAACCCAAATGACACATAGCCCACATTCTTAGTGTGCCACTCAACTACAGCCCATAAGGCATAATTTACCCAACACTCTAGTCATAGGTGACTCTATAGTCAGGCACACTGATATTTCTCTCCCCAGGCTAAACAAGGAGGAAGTTACTGTCAGCTGCCTGTTGGGTGCCAGGATCCAACACATAATGCACGCACTCAGGTCACTCCACAACAAGTACAAATATGACTCTGTCATTGTCCATGTTGGTGTGAATAACCTGAGACGTACCTCCCTGGACTACATGAAAAGAGACATGGAGGAGCTCTCCGATCTTGTAGCCCAGGCAGGTATGACCCTAGCCCTGAGTAGCATCCTGCCATCACCCAGAATGATACCACAGTACAAGGACAAAATGATTGACTTCAACAATAGGCTAAGCTTCTGGTGTCATTCTAAGGGAATCCAGTATCTGTCTGCCTGGGATGACATGATTGACAGACCAAATGCTTTGCCAGAGATGGCCTGCACCTGTCACACTTGGGATTCTGGATACTGGCAAAGGCACTTGCTACCCCTATAGTGCCTTTTTTAGGTAAGGCTCAAATGACAAATTCACCATCCTAACAGGTACAAGCAAGCAAAATCTGAGGGTAATGCTACTCAATGCCAGAAGTCTAAACCTCAAAATGCACTCACTCGAGGCACTCCTTAAAGTGGAGAACATCAACATCTCTGCAGAGACAGAGACCTGGTTCAAAGCTCCAGAGAGCACCCCTGCATTACCAGGCTACAACTCATACCACGCCTTTCGGCCACCTAACCCAGACCGAAACACTAAAGGTGGAGGCGTATCCATATACATTAAGGGTATCCACACCTCCAAGCTAGCTGTCATGCATAATGCATCAGAGATTATCCAAGTTCAACTAAATCTGGGCTAGACCGCAATCTAGATTGTAGCTTGCTACAGACCCCCCCCCCATGCCCCAGGATTCCCACTCCTCTTTTCTTGATACATTTGAAAATATTAGGGTACAACCCAACACCCTAATAATGGGTGATTTCAACTACCCCACCATTAACTGGGAAAACTACTCATGTACCAACTCTTTTGTTCAACGTTTTCTGGAATTCATCAATTCCAAAGCCTTGGATCAACTTATCCACACCTCCACCAGGGGCAGCAATATCTTAGACCTGGTCATCACCAACATGGGCGGCCGGTGTTCCACACCAGAGGTCAAATCCTCATTTGCCAGATCCGACCACAAGCTAATCACCCGAGACATCCACATCCCACTCCCACCCCCCATTACTAAAACAACTGTAAAAAATTTCTCCAAAGCCAACTTCACGCTTCTTAAGACAGAAGTGGCAAACTTCACGACACCCATGCAGATGGACAATAGAGGTACAATTGCTGAATCCCACACAAATGCACTTTATAAGCACTTACACGAGTGCATGGATTGTGCTACCCCTAACAGAACCAAGATGCTATCCTCCAAAAAAAGGAAGCCAATCTGGCGGTCTTCTGCCATAAACAAACTCTACAGCAGAAGAAAGAAACTGTTGCAGAAAAGAGTAAAATCCCATGATTGGAGGAACTCCCTGGTCAGCCTTAGTAAGAAGCTGAGATCCCTCATAAAATCCTCCAAAGCTAGTTATGAAAACAAAATTGGCACTGATTCTAAAGACAACCACAAAGCATTCTATAGCTATATCAAAAATCTCAGTGGCAACACTCAGATCTGCTCTGAGTTACAGCACAATGACACTAAATATACAGAACCAACTGATTTTGCCAACATCCTGGCAGATAGGTTCAGTGCTAACTTTACCCCCCTCTCACCCCCTAAATGGCCCATCTCTATACCAGAAGAATGCAAAGTTCCTGTAATCATGGCTGCACAGGTAAAAACCTCACTATCCAAAGCCAGGAACACAGCAGCCATGGAACCTGACAACATCCCAGGCTGCCTTCTACATGAACTACAGAATGAACTGGCACCCCACCTAAGTACCGTGTTCAATCATAGCCTCACGTCAGGTTTTGTGCCCATTGAATGGCACACTGTGACAGTTATCCCACTCCACAAAGGGGGAGCCACAACAGACCCCGGGAACTACCGCCCCATTAGCCTGACGAGCCTGGTCTGCAAGGCCATGGAACGTATCATCATGGAACTCATAAACAAAGACATTGGGAGATCTCCAAACTCTGGACCCCACACAGTTCGGGTTTGTAAAAGGCAGATCATGTCTCCTAAACCTGATAGACTTCTTTGAAGCAGTCACCAAAGCCATAGATGAGGGTAATGTGGTTCACACAGCCTATCTATATCTCGCCAAGGCGTTCAACACCATCCCCCACTCTGGAATTATAGATAAACTCACTAAACTAGGTATAAATCCCTATGTCACAAGACTGGTTGCCAACTGGCTTACTGACAGAACCCACACTGTGAAAGTAGCAGACTCTAAATCAGACTTCAAGTCTTTGGCTAACTAAGTTCGCAGATGACTGCAAACTAGGAGCCATAACCAAAACTCCTAACGATGTGGACATCCTACAAAAGGGCCTCACTGAGACAGATGCCTGGTGTCAAAGCCATGGTCTCAAGCTCAATGCCAAAAAGTGCACTGTCATCCCCTTTGGTAAAAACTCTGTACCCATGAGCTACCACATAGGTGGTAGTCTACTTAACACCGAAAGTGTGATAAGAGACCTTGGGACACAGGTGGGCAGTAGTCTCTCCTTTGATAATCACATCACCACAGTGGTCAGGAAATCCTTCTACATGGCACACCTCATCACAAAAGGTTTCTCATCCAGAAAAAAAAAGAGGTCATTGTTTCCCTCTACTCATCACTCAGACTCATTATAGAGTACAATGCCCCTTTTGGTATGTACCTCACAAGACATCTACAACAACTGGAAAGGCTGCAGAAATACCTGACAAAGAGGATTACTGGCCTCAAACAGATGCCCTATGCAGACTGTCTCAAAAAACTCCAGCTTTACTCCGTCGCATGTCACCTACTCAGAGGCAATCTCTGCCTAACATACAAAGCTATGTTAAACCTAGCGCTGTTGGACATGCTTCACTTAAAGAAATTCCAATCCCTCCATGCTCCATGCTCTAGGGACCTAAACCTCACCACCACAACAAACAGAACATGCTGGAGGGATAGATTCCTGTCCCAGAGACTTCCCATACTCTGGAACAGACTACCTATGTCAAACAGAGCTCCTCATTAGCACTCTTCAAGAAAAATCTTGACGATTGGATAGGTAATAGGAAATTCACCCTGGGGATCACTTCTGTGGCTCTGCTTGACAGGGGCAAAGGAAAATGATTTTCTTGGGTTGTGAAAGCCAGGGTACTTTTTTGCTAGGCTTGTAAAGGCCATAGGGCCAATAGCCTAGTACCTACCTATGAACCTATGAAGTTGTTAGTACTGAGTGCAACTAGTGTAAAGTTAAAGTTTGGCAGTAGTGAGAAATAACCTCTATGGTCATCATTCATCTCCACACTGATATTTATTGAAGTGTCATTTTGAGGGGCAGGTTTGGTAGAAATGTACAAGCTAAGTAGAGTGCAAATTTAATCCCCTCGGTATGGATATGTAAGGTCTGTCTATGCTGAAGCACCTAAAAAGGACTGCTGAAACTTTGAGTAAGATCTTTAATTAGCCTCCATAGGATCATAAGACGTTACTAAGCTAAAGGCCATAGAACCTTTTTAAGGGTAGCCATTCATGCTTCAGTTTTTTCAGTTATCAATGCCCATAGGCTAGAATGATCATGGTATATGCCTGTGTCTTAGGGCATACACAAACAGCCCCTGTCCATAACGGCTATAGGCGACAAGCCAATGGTGAAGTTGTGATTTCCTATCCATTGGTCCAAACTGCATTTGAATAGACTTAGGGAAGAGTTCTGTTTCACATGAATAGGGAGTCTGTTCCAGAGAAGGGATAATCTCTGAGATACATACTTGTCCCTCCAACATGTTTTGCTTATGTCACCGAAAAAGCTTAGATCTTTAGACCAGGTAATCCTAGTGTTGTTTGTTTTGCGAATTTGTACCAGATCCATCAGGGCTGGATTGGAGAATGCCTTGTAAGTTATGCATAGACCGCCCCTCAGTAATCTGTAGAAGACCAAGTACAGGGACAGGGCTTTGAGGCAGTCCACATCAAACATGTTATTTATACCCTGAATTCTTTTAGTGAGGAACCTCTGTGGCCACTCCAGCTGTTGCAAATGCCTGGTCAGGAACATGCTAAAGGGTGACTGGCACAAAGTGACTGCTTAAGGCTTGCATATACAATATTAGCTGCTTTGGTAGTAATCTTGAAGTTTTTTCAGCGTGAGTAGTAGACTTAATACTTATCCAGATAGCTAGACTACTTCCAAATAATACAAGCAGTATCACATTCTTTGTATGGGAACCTAACCGTGCTATTCATCCAAAGATATTTGTTACTGATATGCCTCCTCCTCCTCTTCATTATAGGGAACAGTTAATCCTGACGTTTTGAAAGAATAGTATGAGAACAATGTCAGTGCAGTGGCAGCATCCATTTCATTAAAGCCGAACAGAAATAGCAGTCAAAACCAATTGCTGTTCTTATTTACTCTGGTGCAATAGTTAATACAGTGAATGAAAACTTTTTTACAAGTTTATACACAGAATCATCTATGAAAATCAGCAGAACTAAACTTCCAATATGACAGAACAGGACCACTGCCATTCAAGGGAGATCTTCAGACAATCATATCAAATTCAAAAATATTACAACAAAAGTCTTTGCATTTAAGGAAATGGGGAAATCACTTTTAAGTCAAATAACTGTTCAATACTCTAGGACTTGCGTATATACTAAATTTCTTAATAAGAAGCTCAAAGTGCAGATCAGTTTTATACTGGTTGGAGAAAAAGAATGCAAATATTTTAAAGGTGTGGAAAGTTAAATAACTTACATGTAAAGTTACACAAAGGCAATGCAGTTAGACTCATGTTAGTCATAAGTGTTGTCCCAGTTAATACCCAAAGCAAGAAAACAACTCCAAAAATCAGAAGATGAAAACTTTGTAATAAAAGTCACTGGTCCTACAGCATGGTCTTCAACTGTTACTCCACTGAAACAACAGGAACAAAAGGCATGTATGGACAGGAGTATAGCAAACAGTGACCTTTACTGAGAAGGTAGACAAGTGCTATAAATAGTATCCTTTTATAGATAAATTGTGCAAAAGAGTTCAGTAAGTTATACTTCTGATCATAATGCTATCAGTTAGAACTACATTCAAAAAGGAAGAACGTTACAATGTTTGCTTTGCATATGGGCTAAATGAAATATAACAAGTGGTATTTGTAGAATCCCAGAGATTTATAGGTTTGCACATATTTGTTTTTAAACACAGTACAACTCACATTACAAAGAATATCCAATGTCAAGAAATTGAGTGGTGGCAATTCTATTCAGCAAGACAAAAATAAAAAAAATGACCATGATTAAAAATAAGTATTTCAGATCTTTACAGATAAAGTACTAGCACCTACTAAAGAAAAATGTGAATTCAACAAAGATAAATTACAATTTTACTGTTTCACATTCTCATTTTAAATTATTTTTCTGACTCTAAGAGTTAGAAGCTGCCAAAATGAATACCAACAAAAGACCTAACTACCATATTAAGTCTGTCAGGCATTGCAAACTAGTATTTAATTTATACAGATTGTTTTCATTATTATAGACCACTCAGAAATCTGACTAGGAAAATTACATCTTAGTTGTGTACTGGGATGCATGATCAAACACTGAAAAGTACACTGCCTAGTGTTTTGACCTAAATTGAAAAACTTAACTAAATGTAGATGCTACTCCTGTTGGATTAAATGACAATACTAACTGAAATACTGTGAACACTAAGTCTAAAACATAAATAAGTAAAATGGCACATGTAGAGATATAGCACTCTCAAACTGAAAATAAGCAATGGCAACAGTATACATTTATGAACATTTTCAACTGCCCCTGTATGGACAGAGTTTCATCATGATAAGTAATTAAAAGCCACTGCAAATCATTTATAATGATAGAAAGATGAAGCTTAAGGTTACTACACATTTACAGTTCTTTAAAATGAGCAACACCTAGTTGGCCATTACCAGACACCCTGCCGGCAAGGACTATGAAAACAATACAGAATTTAGGCTTGCAGATATATATATATTAACTTTAAAGCATAGCATGCAGTCCCAAATGCATTGATGCTGGAAAGAATTAAAAGGTAAAATACTTCTGTCAAACAAACACTCAGCACAAAATCACTGATCAAAAACTTGTAATTTGCCACCATGACCTCACAGTCTCAGCTGAGGATAGATTCATTTTAAGAGGACCAACACTGGTAACATCTATCTCACTGCAAACTACATTATAATTTGCACATGAAGCACAATATGAGATTAAAAAGAAAGAAGCATTGCGAGGATGGAACATATGGTTCCTATTCATTGAAAGGTGCCATGAAAGCATGCTTTACACTTGCTTAATCTGCCACCCACGCCCAGCACAAACGTTTGTTTTTATTGTAAAGATAACAGAACTCACAACACAACCACAGACAGCTTTCAGTTCCACGCTTTATGTTCTTTTCCCCCACAGGACATCATCTCTTGAAAAAATGATGACTACAGCATAGATGACCCCACTGGATTCAAACTGGCTATTACAATTACTTCTGTCATGAAAAATATATTCTCATTGTGTAGCATCCCTAAAGTACTTAGAATTGATAACAGACTTCCCTTTGATAATAGACTTCCCATTACTAGACAGAATTGTGCAGACTCCTAATTATGTATGTTTCCTCTCGGAAATACAACACATTCATGTCTTCAGACCAATGAGCTTACACAAATATTTATGCATGTTTTGGACAATGTCTGACAATTGCTAATGAAAAACGAATAACTTGCAAAAATGTTATATTTTTTTACAGCAGGGCAGTCTGCACAAACTTTTCTGAAAAGCAGTTATTAAAACTAAGAATGCATCCTAGGAATATAACAAAAATCTGTGATGGCAAAACTATGACAAGTCATGACTCTGAAAATGGTTAAAATGAAACAATATGTTAAAAGAAGGACTACAGTCTGCTCAGCATCATTTGAAAACTGCAGACTGTGTATATTTAATCAGCGGAGAGCTGAAAAATGTATTTATTCTTCCAGCAAATTCAGTATTACAGCTAAATTACTTCTATACCTCAAATGCAACTTACTCCTTATCCCAAAGTATTCTTCCACCGATGTAGAAGTAAAGCATGACATAGCTGTTTCTCCCTCTATGTGGCAGTTCAGTGTTGCTCAGTTTCTTAGGTGTACATTGTGCTGGGTTTACATTAAATAGTATAGTTATGTGGTTTACTTACCATAACTGTAGATGCTCAAATAAATCACTGTACATTAGTCATTACAACATGGGACATATCCTGAGAAGGAGCCAGGCCAGGCACTTCTGTTATTAACCTATTTTTTCACTAAAAAGTGAAATGGAAGCTGTAGAGTAGATACAGTGATGTGGCTTCTGGCAGCACAGCCATTTGATTTTTATACAATATTTCCTTTAGGCCTGGTACTCAAAAGGAAACCAGATGAATTTCGCTTGATTCACTACCTTTTGTCTCCAGAAGGGGACTCAGTCAATTAACACTTACTCAGGAGGGCAGTGCAGGCACAGTATGTGTTATTGGATTATGCAGTGTTAACTGTTTGGGCATTTGATGATCCTTGGCTAGTGAAATTGGAAACTGAATTATTTTTCTGATTGCCGCCAGTAAAGTACACAACAGGACCAAGTTGAGGATGTTATTGGAAGGTCAATTTTATTTTGACAAAGCAATGTCTATGTACGGCTCTGTAACCTGTATCATTTTTGAGATGTTCATCCTGGTGCAAAAGTGGATGCCCACTGGGACTTAGATAATCCAGAACAGAGGCCAGTCCATTGTTTAGATAACTTTCCTTTTAGTGAGGAATGGTAAGGAGGGAGTGTCTGCTGGTTTACAAAGTTTTTTGGTGCTGTGGAAGGAAATGGCGATAGCTTTAGCTAAGGGCAAGTAGGAAAGCTAAGCTATAGTCATTATTTTTTATGCTTAGCAGTAGATTTTGAAGTGTGTTTGTTTCATGTGCCACAGGATACGTTAGAGAGGTTGAAGGGGTAGATTAATGATGCTAGTAGGGTCAGGGTCAGGGATGGAATGGAGCTCTTACAGTTACTGAATTTTGCAAGTACAACTATAGAGCCAGGCAGGGCATTTACAAGGTCTGTGGCAAAGCTACTGAAAAACAGTAGGAGAAAGCATCATAGAGTGAGGATTAATAAAGCAGTCAAGGAAGATTTGAGGAATTTTTGGAGAGCTTCAATGGGGTGGCAATGTGGCAGGACAACTGGGTTTTGTCAGGTGAATTACATTTGAGCACTGATGCTACCCGGGAAGGGGATGGAGGATACTTTACAGGAGAATAATTTGCCACAAGTTGGCCAATCCAGTAGTCAGGGGAAGTGAGAAAGAAAATTACTTTTCTAGAGTTGATGCCCATCTGGGTGACAATGGTAGTCTGTCAGGAAGACCCAGCTAACAAGAAAGTAGTTTATCATTCAGATAATGAGGCAGTTGTGCAGATTTTGACAAAAACGTCAGCAAGGTCAATTTTTGCACAAGGATTGTTAAAGATGTTTGTTTTACAGTACCTTAGGATTAATTTGTTGCTGTCTGCTGATTACATACCTGGTAAGTTGAATATATTGACTGATAGTTAATTTCTATTTCACTTTCGTATGTTTTGCAATTCTATGCCACAGACAGATGCACAGTCAGTGGTAATCCCAGAAGAGTTATTGAGAATTATCTGTAGTGTGGTGGTTAGTTCAGAAGTCCTGAGTTCTTTCTGCAAGGAAAGTCTACAGTTCTGAATTTGCTGACTTTGTTTGTGGCTTGTTATTAAGTGACAGGTGTTGGTCATTAGTTTGTTTAACTTGGTATGTAGTTCACAAATGGTAGTTTGGTGAGGTGGTAAAGAAGATTTAGGTGCTTTGGGTGCTGCTGCAATGTTTTTGGGTAGGACAGACTAGATGCTACATTGGTTGACTTTAAGGATGGTGAAAGGTTTGGAAATGTTGAAGGGATTAGCAGTGGACAAGTGACTTACAATAGGAAGACAAATATTAAGGGTGTTACTGAGTGGACTGCATGAAGTGTTGCTGCCAGAAGGTGTGTGTATATATATATATATATATATATATATATATATATATATATATATATATATATAGGTTTTTATATTAGTGAATTGGGAAGAAAGCTAACATTTTTATTTTATTTATTTTATTTTGCATTTGTTTACCGAGATGATCCAGCTGGGCCAGAACTGTCCATTTTCAGTGGAGTCCCGGGGAGAAAAGCTCCACATATAAGACATTTCACATACAATACAGAATTTTCATTAATAAAGACATTTAGTAGACATTATTGGCAGCTTATACAATTGGTGAAAAAAAAACAGTACATAAATAATCATTCTCAAATCAAAGATATTATACAAGCAATACAGAGTATATACATGAGAACATTCCATAATGGTAGCTTTCAGCTAGCAAAATTTATATAGGATACTTCATGCAGTGGGTGCAAAGCAGATATAGGAATTAATTAGACACTAGGTACTTAAGCTTTTCACATGTTTAGGAGGTGTAATAACTGAGCGATAGGCTATAAGTCCTGTTTCAGGAATCAGCAAAGTCGGTGGATATTGTTACAGATATAAGTGGTGGTATGATATTACGGTAGGTTCCGAGAGTACCTGAATGTCTTGCCTGGCCTGATGTTTGCATAACTAGGGATGTGGTATTGATTTGGTTAAAGTGGATGACAACAGATCAGTTGGGTAAAGGGCATTAGATAGATTTGTCTTGCCATACTGAGAAGTTGTTTTGTCCTGTGCTTTGGGAGTTTGTTTGGCAAAGGTTGTTGTGTTGAGACACAAAGTTTTGGGGTTTTTTTTAGACATTTGCCTAGCGCTCCTATGTGTGATTAAGAAGCCTGATGTAATGTTGAAGACAGCATTAATATGCCAATGGATTGGTGATGACTGGTACTTGTTTCCTTCTTTTTGTACTGGCAGGGTGTCTGACCTAGCATATGAAGGTAGGTTAAATGATGTCATTAAAAAGCAGGGTAGATGGGTGTAGGGTTGCCACCTTTTTAAATGCCCAAAGTGGGACATTTTTGGTACAAACATCAGATTTTGCAGGCCAAAACATACCCACGGCCAGTACAAAGGACAGAACTTCCCTTTTTTGCCTAAATAAAAGGTTATTCTTGTAGCATTTTAGTTGCTTATTCTGTTTCTTATAACATTTAGGTGTTTCAGATACAGAATAACTGTTTTATGCAACTATTGCATAAAATATAGGAAATAATTTTGTCCTAAAATTTCAGGACAATTCCCATTTTTACACTTTTTTAGCAGGACACAACTGCCCAAAGAGGGACTGTCCCTCGCAAAGTGGGACAGGTGGTAACCCTAGATGGGTGTCTGATGTCATTAGAAATTATTTAAAATAACTGCTGTAATGAATGTCTATTAGGTTATTTGTTTTGTTTTGCTTTGCAGGACAAAGACAATTGTTCATTTCAATGTTCTGAGTTTTCAATGTTTTTGGGTTTTCGGTGTTTTGAATTTTCGATGTTATGGTCTCAATGTTAAGAAATTCAATGTTATGAAATGTCAGTGTTATGAAACAAACCTGTGGTTACACTGCTATGTTTGATGGTTTGAGTGTATTTGTAAATAAGTAGGTAAGTGGTAGTAAACACACCTGCTAGATGTTTAAACGTTTGCAGGCGAGTGGTATGGATGCATCTTCCAGCCTTCACTTTATGTTTGTGTGATTATATGTACATTTTGGAAAAAAGTTGAATTTTCAATGTTCATACAATTGTTTCCAATAAAGTTGATCACATTGCAATTCTGGTGAGTTTTTGTGTGTCTGGGTGGAGTTGGGTAGGTATACAGATAAAAAGAATCAGAACACTTGACACCAGGCATAGTCTTCGTCATTCTATTTCTTTTCTGCCAATACAGCATAGCATATGCAACGTATACATTTACACAATTCTGTCAGACCACCCTTGAAGCATTATCTGCAGTGTGTTTCATAATCAGCTTGTTTTTACTATGAAATCTATTCATACTGCTACTGCACTATATATTGCCTTAGATATACTAACTGATACACCATTCATAAGAGGAATAAATATCCTCTGATAGCAGATACCATTCTTGGATACCTTAGTTTTAGCACTGAATGCACATTGTGGAGAAGAAGATATAAGGCTGTATAATGTACCATTACTAACAACTGCACCACTGTATTTTGTTTTACAAATTGTGGAGACTGTGCTGCCGAGTTATCTGTAGTGTAGCAGTAATTGTACTTTTCTTTCTTTTCTGTGTTTCACAGAACATTTAGGTGCTGGAGATCTTATCAGGCTCAGGTAATGAGATTTGATGTGTACAATCTGTTAGGAAACTTGCCTGAATGATTTGTTGCCTGAATGATTTGTGACTTGTTTGTCAGTGAAGATTCTGTCAGTAAAAGCAGGTGGGTTGTAAGTGAACATATGCTATTAGCAGATGACAAAGTAATTTCCAGTGCACCCTCCAGAAGTTAAGGAAAATAAGAAATGGTTCAGAAAAACAAAATGTTTGGTTATGTACCTAACAATTCAGACTGTCATTTAGCACTTAATTCAGTGTAACAAAATGCATAGAATTTATACTATTGTAACCTTGCAATGCTGTGTACTGCAGCAGGACTGGATTGCATCTAAAAAAGAGTTTGCAGCCCAGTTCACTCATCCGGTCACCAGATGATAAACAGACTAAACTAAATTAATGAACTGATCATAGGACCTCAAGACAGCAGACTTGTGTGATAAGGCAGACTGAAAATGTAAAAATGTTTATTAAATCAGAAGGGGTCCTATCAAAAGAAAGAGGGACAGCATGTTATGACTATAGTCATGATGCGCCATAAAAATCACTGTACTCATTCTAAGGGGGTCATCCTTCAAAACAACACACAGTGAGGTTGGACTGGTACAGCATCAGATAACCACAGCAATACAGGGCTATTTCATCAAGTGCAAGAAAATGAATGTAAGAGTTAGATACGAAACAGTCAAACATTGTTAGCCACACAATGTCATCCAGAAAACTGCAAGATATTCAAGTCATTTCTACTTACTTTACTTATCATCTTTATCACTTACATTTTTGTCATTGACAGAAATAAATAAATAAATAAAAACATTTAGACTACAAGTGATTCCATGTCTGCCTATAATGCAAAGAACATCCCATGATGACATTTAGTATATTCCAATAGTAAACACTCCATCCTTCAAGTGAGTCGTATTTATCCGCAAAGTAGTCTTGTGTGCTGTTGAGTTTCCATACAAGTCTTTTATGAGGCATATTATACAAAGCATTCCACAATTCTGAAGAGCTTGGCAGCCAAACTGCTGACTTTTTTCAGCTCTTGGAAGGGCTCATGGAAGATGCCCTTAAGCTTTGGAACCTGGTCGTCTGTTATATCCTAGGCATGATATAATCCATGTACCTAAGGCTACACAGCAGTGATGAAATGATGACTATCATATGATAGACAGCAGAATGGAAAAATGCAGAAAGGGTCTGTATAAAAGAAAATTACAAGTTGTCATTACAATAGTTTTGTACATTCTAGTTATGTCAGAACTGCTCACAAAGCAAGAAATAAGAGACACTGAACCATGCCTTCAAAGGTACTTTCTGTACATCATAATATTTTTTGGTGAATGTGAGAAATGAGAAATATAAATGATTTCTTAAAGAACTTGTCTGGAAAACAATGATAGATGAATCTTTATTTTTTTGGGGGTGCTAAAGAATTTGTTTACAGATGTTATCAAGGTTTGTTGATGTCTCTTCCAGGTTTTGTCCCCTCCTATTGGGGTTTATAAGCTATAAGGTAAACAGATGGTGTGGACACTTATCATGACAAAAGACAATGAATGCACAGTCGTACTTATTTGTACATACAGGGATCAAGTTGTACAATCCACTGACATAAAAATGCTAGTTTCCCATTTTAAGAGACTTCTGTGTAACAGGTTTACTTAAGAATATGGCATCCATTTTTTACTTAAGAATGTGGCATCCATTCCAGATCAATGCACAATGAGAGAAAGTCATTCACTTTTTTTCAACCCACTTAATATTTCCTGAAACATTCTGGCCCACAATGTCATCTGCCTGAGCTCCAGTATGCCTCTGCTGCTCTATACATTGAGATCTACAGGATCCCGTGACTTCCCCAGTGTGCCACCCTGACCACAGACTTAAATTGTAAAATGCCACCTTAAAGTCACTGTTATATGCCCTGTACTGTTCAGCAGATCAGATTGATTTGGGTGGAGAGGGCAACTGTACTAACAGAAGGTTATATACACAGACAGCAGTTACTGTCTGTCTTTTCTGATTTTCTGACATCCCAGAGAAAGGATGATGTAATCTCCTCCCATTTAGTACATTACCTAACTACTACTGCCAGCTCCCACTAGAAGTCAGTATAAGTGCAGGTCATTTCCCGAGTAAACTACCCAAGCTACAGACTTTATGTCACCTTCAAGTCATTATTATTATATGTCCTGTACTATTCAGTAAATCAGATTACTTTGAGTGAAGAGGTCTGCTATATTCCAGAAGGCTGAATATATAGCCAGGAGTTACTCTTCCTATTTGCTGATATTCTAATACCCTAAAGAGAGCAGGATATAATATCTCATTCCCATTCGGTACAGTACCCAACTACCAGTTCTCACTTGAAGTTAGTGTATGTGCAAGTGATTCCCAGCCCCTCAACCACAGGAAAGGGGGATTCTGCAGGGGTTTAGTCCTTCATGTCTGAACTGACCCTTTAGTACCTGTATTTGTTAGTGAAATTAGATTAGAAGGATCAGATATTGTGCTCGGATTCAGATTTCTCAGCCTTTCTTCTCCAAAATGAGTGACACAATATTTGACAAAGTATGTAACTCACAATCAGACTTCAGACAACAAATGCAAAATACAAAGGCAACACATTAATATTTGTGATGTCTGTGGGCTACGAAGCAATAAAAACTGTTATGAATATATCCTATGTAGCATCTTGGGGTAATCTATAAAATTGTCTGATCGCTACATTCCAGGCATTTCTAAGAGCTTAAATGTGTAACTCACCTTTGTAATTACTCAGCCTTATATGAATTAGGTAAAGTGACAGAACACTGATAATAATAATAAAATAATTGTCTCAAAGCCTTGAAAATCAGATAACTACTTTGCTGTAACAACATATATTTTTGACTATATAAAAAGTATAACATATGGCCGTGTTCTAAGAGTGAGATTGTTGCTGAAATTCCATGAACCATAGCTGTATTTCTCAGAAAAGTAGGACTAAAACTGCGAATGTGAGGGGAAATGTATACTGTGTCCAAGGTTTGATATTTTTAAGTATTCCCCTAACTTTTAGTTCACATCTTTAAGTTGTGGGGGGGACATATCCCCATGTCAGTGGAGCAAGGGGGTTCATATCCTCTTTCAAATAATTCTTTAAAGATGTAAACAGTGAGCTGTTGCTGTTTTTATTTTATTTTATTTGTTTCTCCTGTATGACCTTTAGTTTATTTTGCAGTGTTGAGATTCACAAGCAGAGACATCAAACATTTGCTAATGCTGTGGCCATGGGATGGGTTGAAGGGATGATGCCTCTTTGTTGTTAACAGAATAGCAAGCGTTTGATGCACATGGCATTCTACTTCACTGTTACTGTCCTTGTAATCTACACAAAGGTCACCAAGGAAGCATCAAACTGTACTGCTATTTTCACTGGTGCTGAAGATGAATTTATACCAAACTCATCAGGCATGCTTCCAGATGAATAGCTTTCTGGTTTCTAAGGAATCCCCAGAGATATTGTGGGTAAGTACAAAGGACAACAAAAGGATCTGCAGATATGCAGCTGTTGTCTTGTAGAAGCAGCCAAAGACAGAAAGGTCTTTATTTAGAAAAATGATAAATATTATTGTAAGACTTACATGTCTGGTAGAATCTGTATACTATTATGTCTGGGTGACTGGAACATGGTGACACATCTCACCGATGTTGATATTGGGCCAACTATCCCCAACAGAGAAGTTCTTTGATTTTTATTATAAGTTTTATAGGTTGGTGGATGACTACTTATTTGTCCACTCTGTTGGGAAGACCCAGACTATATATATATATTATTGTCCTAGCCATGGGACACATCAAGGCAGGAAAGAATATATCAGGATCGTTCATTTAATGATAGGTAGTGCATCCCTTGTTCTGAATGGACAATGACACAGCAGTTCTTAAATGGTCTAAAGGAGCACCAATGGAGTTAAAATTAGCTACTAGGAAGATGTGTCAGTAGAGATGGATCTTGTGGGCTGTCCTATAACTGACTGGGAATGGGAGCAGGCATGTGCCATTCCAAGATCTGCAACCAAATCTAGAAGATGCCAGATTTTTGCATGGAAATGCCTGCATAAGTACTTTTTTACACTGTTGAAAATACAAGGATAGTCCCCGCCATTAAGTATGATTGCTAGAAGTGTGGAGGGGTTAATGTGGGGAATAGGCTGCATATTTATTTTTTGTCAATGCCCTTGAGATTCCTGAGTTTCTCTCCCCAATCATTTAACAGATGTTGTTGGTAGAGAGATTTGAATGTCACTTTATAGTTTTATGCTTAGGCCCCATTAATTGATACTCGGTTAACTAGGGACATGACATTCTTATTGTTTTTGATCTTTTTAGTGGACTACAAAATTGTTGACTAGGAAGTGGCAGGCAAGTAATTTACCAAAAAACAGAGGAACCGATTAAATTGGTTTCAGCACTGGCAGTGGAGGTGCAGACTACTTTGTGCAAAGATAAGGAGGATGATGAGCATATGGCTGCAATGGCCGCATTTCTTGGATGCAAGGAGTATGGTACTTAAGATTCTACGTTCGGCATTAGATAGACATGTTGAAGCTGCAAGCGGGCTTCCCTTCCCTCCACACCAGAGTGATTATGTGGGATTCTGAAAGACAACGTTGGATGATAATACCAGACAATAAGTGGCCAGACTCCTGCTGTGAATTTTCTGTTTGAGCAGTTTAAAAAGTTAACTTAAACTTTGCAGGTTGTAAAATATTTCTAGCAGAGACTGATGAATGACATTAAATGAGTGCAGGCTACTAGTTTGTGACCTTCTTACCTTCTTATGCTTACAGTTTTGTTGTCCCAGGTTAAACATGTGTAAAAGAAAAGACAGAATAATCAAAGTCGAGAAGTATCTTGGAAGCAGAAAGAAATTTGTAACATACTTAGGTTTACACAGAATGTAAGTAGAAGGAGAGAAAGATTGTCAGGTTTCATCAGTCCTTTTATCCATTGAGTCATGCTGGGTCTTCTTAAGAAACAATGTTATTACACGGGAAAACATGATGCAGTGTCAGTGAAATCACTATTTTAAAGAAGGTATGGTTTAGAAATTACCTGAATACAGAGTATGTACTCAAAAACAAAACAAAAAAAAAAAAAAACAACAAAAGAACCTGCATATCTAGGGTAATTTATCCTTTTGATAGGTAGCAGGTGATGAGCCAGACACCATTTATGAGCTTTTTCAGCCTTATTACTCAAATGTATATTCACTTATTTGCTGTCTGGAAATGTAGCAGCAGAAATAGGTTCCTAATAAGCATGCCTACATGTCTTTTAAGTCTCAGAGGAGCAGAAGAGACAGAATGTACTAATCAGAATATAGTAGAATAAATAAGTAAATTAGGAAAGTAAAATGAAGAGATGTCCTAGTTCTGGTGACCGAACACCTAAACTTTAACAATGCTTAACAGTGACTGGAAAATGTGATATAATTGCTGAGAATACACTGAGGAGGAGCTGTGACAGATGATGGCAAGTCAGTGTCACTGTGCTGATATCATGCTACTGTACTGGCCTTTTTAAGCCTATCAGATTCCCTATATTGTACACATCTCAACAGTCACCATTCTTCCTGAGGGATGATAATAAATGTTTCTCTATTATTCAAACACCAATCATAACTTGATGCTATGCTCTGGATTGAAGGACCTGAAATAAATTAGTTCCCTGCTACAAAAATAAGCACAATACAATGTGCAGCAGACTCCCTTTGTGCCACTCTTTCTCAGAGGATTGAAGAATGTGTTCTGAAAAAGTCTTGCATGAGAGACACCAACAGTTTGTCTACAGGGTAGCAGCAATGTTTTTTTGTTCTTTTTCTGCCCTTTAAATCCAAAAAGTCATCTATGCCACAGCAATGGTTATATTACAGTGATTGGATAGGGATATGCAACAGGTCTGCTCCTCTTTCGTGCATCAGTGGTGTACTCTGTACTAAGCCTAAACACACACACTGTAACAGTACAGCAGAAATGCATAAATTGCACAGCTGGCACCATCATACTGAATCAGTCTTCAAGCTTTCTTTTGCATATTATATAACCTGCACACGAGTATACATTTCATTCATGTCACACACTTGCTACACAAAGCTCTACCTCCTTACTTTAAAATGTCATCTCATCTCTTAATTTTTTTTGAAGCTCATCAGTTGAAGCATACCAAAATCAAGTTCCTTGAATTTTGTGATATTATCAATTTACCCCTTAGTGTTGTGAGTAGCAGTCACATTACATTTAATGCACATGGCTATGCAGTTACTAAATAATGGTCCAGCCTGCTGCATTCTGTGTATACAAGAATTTATGCATGGTGATGGATGCTACCACCCTCAAATCCCCATCTATTTATATGCCTGCCTACCTAAGCATATATAGATGAGCTGTAATGGCCCAGAAACAGTCTCTAGATTTTATACAGGATTTTATCAAAGTCTATGGTGTCAAAGGCCCATACATCTAAGGTGAGAGGAGGAGGTTTGCCAAGCAAGCACTATACATTTCTTTTCGTTGCTGTCATTTCTTATTTATATATTAATTATATCATTTTAATTAAATACTGATGTCTTAGGTATAAATCCTCTGCTAATGTATATTTTAATACATTCTGTTATATGGAAATGCTAGTTCTCATCTTATCTCCTGGAAAATGGACATAGCTTCCCAGTGAGACTAATTATCAAAATGCAACTGAATGAATATAATTTGCTCATGTATTTTATGCAAACATGTACGGCCATTGACATGACTGCAAAACATCACTCTGACTCATAATTTTTTGAGAATCATGGCAAGTTTTGTTTAAGTTGTCTGGGATATGTACATTACTTTGAAACCTACAGCTCAATATAGAGTATGAAATGGTAAGTGAAGGTTGTAGTGCAAGTGAAGATAACGACAGCAGCTGGAGCAAAGCATTGTGGCGGGATGACATTTGTGATGAAAACACTACATGTGATGATAGTAGTCTGGCAAGATCCACGTTAAGGGAGGGAAGTGGGTGGGAAAGCTTCTGCTAAATGTTTGCAGCCTAATGAAACATAATACTCCAGAACTACAGGCCTTGATGACTGGGGACAGAGGGAATATATTTTACACACCTTGTAGTGAACACAGAAATATAGGTCAGAAATGACAATATTTACAACCTTTGTCTGCAAAAGTTGATGTATTTTGAGGAACAGTACAAGGTGAGGTTCCTTGGTTCAATATAAAGAGATTGATCTTGAATACAGTAGGTTTTAGATTAGGTAGGAATATAAAAATCCTAAAGGCCTGTTTAGAAATAACAGAGGCAGAAAGGTCATCTATTGTACCGGTATAGGTCATTTAGCTGGAAGGAGGAACACTGCATCCAGCTAACAGAGCACTGTGGTCATTTAGGGAGAGGACAGTAGCTTAGAAGGATGGTAATATTAAGAATAAGTACATGAGCCCATCTGAACACAAGAACAACAGATAATGCAGATATGTGACACCTGGTAAGTAAAAGGACTAGTGATGATACAATGACCAATGTATTTATTATGTCTACCAGTCACAGGGGCTGAAATCCATTAATTGTTAGCCCTCAAACTTCAGAAAAAGAAGAACATTTGCAAGTGAAACAAAGCAAATGTTAAATATATTGAGTACAAAGTGTTTTTGCAGAGATTGCATCTAAGTAGGTGATATGAGATAGAGAATAGTTGGAGTTTTTTGAGGCTGTCCATATAGGACAAGTGTTTAAGGCCTAGGATCTTCTTTGTGAAGTACTTTTGCAGCCTCTCTAGTTGTTGCAGGTGTCTAGTGAGGTACATGCCAAATGGGGCAGTGTACTCGATGACTGGCTTAATGCGGGAAGAGTAGAGGGAGACAATGACCTCTTTCTTCCTGGATGCAAAACCCTTAGTAATGAGATGTGCCACAGAGAAGGACTTTCTGATCACAGTGGCAATGTGGTGGTCAAAAGAGAGACTGCTGTCAACCTGTGTTCCCAGATCTCTTATAGCACCTTCTGTGTTCAGTGGACTACCATCAATGTGGTAATTCATGGGAACCGGGTTTTTCCCAAAGGGGATGACGATCCATTTTTTGGCATTGAGCTTAAGGCCATGGTTCTGACACCAGTCGTTGGTCTTAGTGAGGCCTTTCTGTAGGACGTCAACATCACTTGGGGAGTTAATAGTAGCTCCCAACTTGCAATCGTCTGCGAACTTTGTCAGCCTTTGTGTTGGCCTGGACTTCAAAGAAGTAGATATTAAACAGGAGAGGGCCCAGGACTGAACCCTGTGGGATAGATAAAACAATACTATTAACATAGCTTGATCTTTTATTATTTGAGTCAAAAATGTTACATATTATATATGTAAGGTGATACTATTAACACAGCTTAGTCTTTTATTATCAGAGTCCAAGAAACTAAAAATATCTTCTTTGACATTACTAGCTTTCTAGAATTTTCTCATCTGACAATGGCTGAATTTCTAGCAATTCTTAGTTTGCATTTAAATTCACTGAGAAAGCAATGCGGTCTTTTACACTTAGAATCCTATGTCTTTTAAGCCATGGGGCTGCTTCCTTGCTTTACAAGTTCATCTGTTCCTTTAAAACATATTACTTTCACAAGGCCTACCATTCAATCTAATCAACTAACCAAATAATTGTTTTATAAACTGTTTTAATTCATATACTTCATTATTCACTGCATTTTTTAGCTATATGGTATTTAAACTACAGTGCCTAAATAAAACCTCAGTTAAATTTCAAAAGTAAACAAACTAGAATGAGAGTCTAAAGAAGGCCAACTGATAAAAAGGTCTCTGGAGTCAACCATTAAGCCAGGATGCTTTGCAATTCAGATAATTTATGGGCAAAATCTAAAACAAGAAAAATATGAAAGAAGTAAAAGTGCAGTAGCGATTAAATGCATCCATTGGGGTAAAGCAGTCAGTCCTTCTTTGACAGTGATGTGTATTACAGATATTAGACATAAAATGGTCTTAATAGTTAGAGGACAGTGTACGAGAATGGGGCAAAAAAGTCAAAGCATTAAACAAATATTTTTGACATTTTCTTTTTTTGGGTGGTGGGGAATGAACAACAATGACATGGGTAACAGCAAATGGAATGGAAGTTACAGATGCTAGACTGCCAGTGTAACTATTTAAAGAGATAAAGCATACTTGTGGACTCTTACAATCAACAAGACTCCGGGTTCTATGGGATCCACCTTATTGTGATGAAGGACCTTAAGACATCACTATGATACCGCCTTGTCAGTTTCTTTAATGATTCCTTTAGTATGTGTAAGTCCTCCATGACAGACAGCTACATAGTTTATACATATTTAAAGACTAGCTCTAGGGAGGATCCTACAGACTATAGAGCTGGTAAACAACCTTATAAATGATGCTTAAAAGGTTATGGCAAAGTATCATCGGTCTTTTGCCTTAGAGCTGTAAGCAGGCTAGTAGTAATCGGCAGCCAATTTATTTTTCTGGAGTGTTTGATTGGGTTACAGGGTCTGTAATCAACAGGCAAACTGTGACTAAGTAGAAGACCTAAAGATGACAGCTAACGATAGATCAGTGACCAGTATGTGCTGCTTGTGTTTGGAAAGCCAAGCATAAGGGGAAAATTCTGTCTTGGTCTATGAACTTGGGCTCCTAAAAACAGAGGTGGCTAACTTCAAGACACCTATGCAAATGGAAAATAGGTGCATGACTGCCAAATCATACACCAATGCACTGTACGAACATGTACATAAATGCATGGAACTAGCCATACCCAACAGAACCAAGACGCTCTCCTCCAAAAGAAAGGAAGCCAATCTAGTGGTCCCCTGCCATTAACAAACTCTACAACAGAAGGAAGAAATTGTTGCAGAAAAAGGTGAAGTCCCAAAACTGGAAAAACTCTCTCATTAGCCTCAACAAAAAGTTGAGCTCCCTCATCAAAACCTCTAAAGCTAGCTATGAAGGCAGAATTGTGGCAAACACTAAAAACAACCACAAAGCCTACTACAGTTATATCAAGAACCTCCACTGCAATACTCAGATTTGGTCTGAGTTACTGTACAATGGTACCTCCTATACTGAGCCAACAGATATTGCCAACATACTGGCCGACAGATTCAGTGCCAACTTTACCCCTCTCTCCCCCTTAAAGAAACAATCATAATACTGGAAGAATGCCAGGCACCCAGCATTACTGCAGCACAGGTTAAAGCTGCATTGTTCAAGGCCAAGAATACAGCTTCCATGGGACCCAACAATATCACTGGCTGTGTTCCACATGAACGACATAGTGAACTGGCATCTGTGTGCCCTGTTCAATCACAGCCTCACCTCAGGCTTTGTCCCTACAGAAAGGCGCACTGCTAGTCATACCTCTCCATAAAGGAGGAGTGACTACAGACCCTGGGAATTATCACCCCATTAGCCTGATGAGTCTGATATGTAAGGTTATAGAGCGCATCATCACTGACCTAATTAACAAAGATATAGGTAATCTCCAAACTCTGGATTCCACGCAATTTGGTTTTGTGATGCGAACAATACATGCAGAGGAGGAACGAGTTTTAAAAAAGCTAGGGTTTGAATAAGCTATGTAATATCTAACTGACAATGACTGGATAGATCATAAATGGTTTATAATGTTTACAACTACAATTATGTCAATATGGTCTGTGATGAATAATGTCTGCAATTAAAATTATGTCAATATGGCTTGTTTTCATTTATATAAATGTATGCTTGCCTATGTTTCTTGTTAAAAAAAAAGAACAACAAGCTTTGCATTAACTTGTGTCTTCTGAACAACAGCAAATAAAATTATGGCAATATGGCTTGTTTTCATTTATATAAATGTATGCTTGCCTATGTTTCTTGTTAAAAAAAAGAATAAGCTTTGCATTACCTTGTGTCTTCTGAAGGACATGAAGTCTGAAACTCAAATTATTGTTATTAGTTAATGATTTAATCCTCAACGATTTGCCAGAAAAACACACATTTTATACCGATCAGAAATCTGAATAAAAAAATGGATAGTCTGTGGAATTCTGGATGGCTGAGGTGTATGGTTTTGCAGGTCCTTCTAGCCCAATACATAAATAGCGTCATAAGGAAGATGCAGCAGACAGAGTAACAGCCTTACTCCTGAATCAGCTGTCATATAACACTTTTATGGATTACTAATAGAGATGGGTAAAATCTCCTTCCACAATAATCCTTCTTTTAACATGGCATATTTAGACCAAAATTAACAGCAAGTATACAGTTTTAAAATTTAATCAAAAAAGATTCTGCAGAAATGTGAATGCAGGTAAGTAAAAGCACAGCTGAGATCCACAGATTCAAGCAGAAGAATTCTGCAACAAAGTATGTCTCAGGAACATAGCCAGACTTACTCAAATTTTGTAAACAAATGACATTCACCTCTCCACAGAAGGGGGATAAAAGGAGCATCAGAAGCAGCAAAAACTCATGGATTTACACACCATAATGATAGACATAGAAGCACAAGGAAACACTACTCATAGAACATGTCCAACCAAACTTTCTGTTACCTGGCCCCATGGGACACAGGAATAACAGCCTAAATGCATTGCAGACAACCCATGTGTGACTACCGGCATGGACACAGGAAGGACTGGGTTTTGGAGAATGGGGGGATGGATAGAGCATGGCTTGCTACACTGGCAAAACCTACAGGAATGTGGGTATTACTTGCAGCAAGGAGCCTTTTGTACCCACACTGCACAGAGGTGAGAAACTCATCTTGGACATCAGGTATGGGAAAAAGCACAAATGCACAGCTATCATGGAGCACAAACTTCCAAGGGAGTGGGGACAGGGCAGTTTCCAGGATAAGAAGACTGCTCCAGTCTCTAAAACTCATTTCTCACCCTCCACTGTGGAACAAATGAGTTGGAAGGATCTCTACCTGATGAAAGCATACACAGATATGTGTATATATAAAAAAATATAAAAATAAAAAAAAAATCTTCACGTCCTTTATCAGACAGTAAAGAGCAAACATAACTATCTATATATTGGAAAAAAATGTCAACTTAACTTCAGGAAAAGTATTTACTTCTCCTCCCAAATCGTTATGTTATTGATAAACACAAATGGCCTTGAAGGCCTTGGCAAATCACTGCACAAAATTTGCTTTAGCCCACTCCTAGCCTCAAAAAATACACATCATGTAGATCATGCTAAATTCTTCCAACAACTCTACCATATGCTACCTGCATGTTATGTAAAAGAAAACTGTAGTAAAAGTGCCATTTCAGCCATAAAATCAGTACAGTAATTATGTTCAGCATGCCCATGCTAAACTTTTCCCACCCATCACTAAAAATCATGTATCTTAAATGTTTCAGTAGTGGGAAAAAGAGGGGCTGTTCCTCCCCAAACCTTTAAACAGCTTTAAGTAGTTTGCTTAGTCCTGTAAGTATTGAAAAGTATTCAGTTATCTATCCAACCCTACTGTAGCTCCCACTGTATTTCATGTAGAAGTAATAGGCTGTAGTTTTCCATTACACCACAAGGTGCAGCTCTTTTCAGGAATATAAAAGACAATTTTGAAAGTGAAAGAGTTTTCTGGAACACTAGCTGAAGGAGGGAAGACTGAAACATGTAGCTGAAGGGAAAAGGGCCTTGCAGCATAACTGGATTTTCTTTTCTAGTGCTTTGGGATAGGGAAGTGAAGAAGCAGATTGTGTCTTTCTCTGGCTGAAATCCTGGATGATGGTATTTTGTGGAATCAGGAGAGAAGTCTGAAACCAGTAGCTCCACGCCTGCTACGATTCAGAAAGAAAAGGAGTTCCCTTGGGCCTAGTACCGAGAAGCCATAGATGATTACTAGAATTCTGGTGGGTGACTTTCTACTTTTCTCATCAGAAGAACCACAGCAGCTGGTCACTGGGATATTCGACGGAGTGGTGAGAGGCTCTGGCTGTCATTTTTATAAGATTGTGGTCCCCCCCCACAAATGCTGTGTGGATTACAAATAACTGGGATCCATATGAGCTCCAACTTGGGCCCCATCATGCCGGCAGCAAGACTGTAAATATTCACTGGCCAGTGAACAGGGTATAATAGAGTGTTTCATAGTTGGTCTGTTTAGAATTGATCAAAGGGGTAGAGGGTGTTAGTACTGCTGAATGACATTGCATTTTCTCATATTTGTATTGTTGCATTATAAATCCTCTTTGTGCAATGACATTGCATTTTGCTCGTGTTAATACTGCTGTCTTCAATAATTTTGCTGCTCAATGACATTGCATTTTCTCATATCTGTATTGTTGAATTATGACGCTTTTATTGCTTAATGACATTGCATTTTTCCCGTGTTTGTATTTCTGCATTATAAAGTTTTACTGCTCATTGATATTACCTTTGTGCATGTTTGAATGTCAAGACTTTCTTCTGTTGAGTTCTGGGGAAGAGGCTGAATGTATGTTTTTATTGCATGCATATCTCACCTTGCTTTACTGCTAACTGGTGCACTGTTGAAATAATTTGTTTATGGTTGTGCTATTCCCTTTTTACACTAGATGTGTCACCTAGAATAAAATCTGTCCCTCTTGCCACCTTGGTGTGTTGGGCCTATAGGGGTGTCACCAGAGTCAGGTAGGAAGGAACCCGTATCTCTTCAGCTAAACCTGCAGGTGTGCTACATTTGGGCATTCGTCTGGGATTGCCGATACTGCCTTGGACTTCACCCTATTCCCCTATATGTGTGGAAAGCAAATCCAGCAGAAACATGAACCCAGAAGCTGCAGTTTCACTGCCCATAAATACTATAGGCCTGAAGTTTTTAATGCTTTGGGAAGCATTGTAGAAAGATGCTTAAAGTCTACACAGCCATTCACTGGGTTTGGCTACCTCAAATTGCATTTCTTTTCTGGCAAACAACCCACACCTCATGGAGAGGAAGATTTTGAATCCTGGATGGATCATGCCTCACAAGCCCTAGAGGAGTGGGATATCCCAGAATCTCAGAAGAAGCAGCGGATAGCTAAAAGTCTAAAGGGATTAGCTGCAGATACCATACAAAACCTTAGGATGGGTAAGCATGATTGCATGGCCAAGGATTATTTAGGAGTACTGCAGGATGTGTTTGGAAGGACTGAGAGGGCTGCTGACCTACTGTATCAGTTTGAACATACATACCAAGAAGTTGGTGAGAAACTATCTGATTCCAATAAGTGATTAGATAAAATGTTCCACCAGATCATCCTAAAGAAAGGGGTGGATCCGAAAGTAGCTGACCAAGTACGGATCAGACAAATTTTACAGGGAGCTCAAGCTATGGATCCCATTGTGTGGAAAATAAGGATGAGAAATAGGGAAGAGACTCTAACTTATTCTCAGTTGGTTAAAGAAGTGAAGGAAGAGGAAGCCCTGTTGGAAGCCAAATCTCAGTGTTCAACAGCAACTAAAACAGTGAGTGAACACCAACAGGAGCCTATAGCCGTGCTCACTACTCATACAGGAGACTTGGCCCAGAGTGTCCACAATGTAGAGGTGTCACAGTTGCAGATGCAGGTGTCTTCCCTGACCAACGTCATAGCTCATGTCACCAAGACAGTTGCAGAATTGCAGAAAGCCATGGTGACTTTAGCTGAAGGGAGGAGTACATCAGCTAGAACCTCCACAAAAGGACTCAGGGAAGAACTGAATCAGCCAATGCTCAGAGTTCCTACTGGATTTTGTTTTTGCTGTGGAGATACAGGGCATATAAATCGACAGTGTCCTAATGCAGAGAACTTGAAAAGAGTGAACAAACTATTAATGGCTAGTGCAATGCAGGGAAACTTCAAAGGGCCTCAGTGAAAGAGCCAGCTGAGTGCCCAGTTACAAAGACATCCATAAAATCTAACATCAAGAGACAGCATCCTGGATCTCCTTTCCAAACTAACCCTTGTAATAGGGGATAGAAACTACCTATCATGCACACTTCTATCTCATCTGAGGTGAACAACTGAAATGGAAAGCCATCTCAGCCAGAATCTCAGCATCTGAGACCGCAAAGCATTAGTAAGCAAGAGTCTTATCCATTAAAATGGTGAGGTCAACCGGTGGTACCTCAACCACATGCTGACTGCCATACAGCTGAACAACACCAGAAACAGAAACTATCCAAGGGCCTACTGGAACCATCCTCTGTCATTCCAGTAAAAATAGAAGCAGTGCATAGTAAAGCACTGTTTGATACAGGTGCACAAATCACCATTCTGTACAGAGACTTCTACCAAAAATACTTAGAGCATTTGCCATTTGAAAAATTAGAAGATTTGGAGATCTGGGGGCTAACATGACATGAAGTTCCCTTATGATGGTTATGTCTCACTAAAGTTAGAATTTTCCACTTCAGTTTTTGAGTCAACAGAAGTTTTTTAAACACTCGCTGTTGTGTGCTCCAGGCCAAAAGGAAAGGATTCAGTATCTATTTTAGTGGGACAAATACTGACCTTGTCAGAAGAATGCTAATGCCTCAGTTGACCAAGGGACACCCAACACTACATCCTCTCCTGAGACCAGTTTTCAGTGCCCTTCAAAGGGAGAAGGATAGTGAGAAAGATGAAATTGGTCATGTGTAGACCCTGTCTGGGAAAATGCATATAATTCATTCTGGTCAGGTCACCTGCTTGACAGCCAAAGTGAGGATGTGTGCACAAACAGTTTCCTCTCATCTCATGGTGGAAATGGATCCAGAAAGTGACTTGCCACTGGGGCTGGAACTAGTCCCAGAAATTTGGCTTGCGGACACATTAAAGCATCCTTATGACACTTTGCCTGTGGGGTGTAAAAAATAAAGGAAGTACTCCCATTGTCCTGCATTCACAACTGCGTTTGGGAAATGTTTATGCTGCCACTCCCTTACCTGCTTCTGTGTTGACAAGGAATGAGAGCAGAGCCAACGCATTGAAGCTGGAAGATATTAAGATAGGGGGTGGTCTCTTGCCCCCTGAGTAGATAACCAGACTAAGAGCTACTAATGAAAAAGAAAAATTGTTTTTCTACTAGTGAACTAGATGTGAGCTGTGCAAAAAGTGCAGAACACCAAATAAGAATAAAAGAGGACTGGCCCTTCAGTGAACATTCCTGAAGAGTAGCCCCAGGAGACCTGGAGGACTTAAGAAAACATTTGGAAGAACTAAAAGCCACAGGGATAATTCGAGAGTCAAGAAGTCCATATGCCTCTCCCATTGTCATTGTCAGGAAAAAGAATGGGTCAATTCGCATGTGTGTTAACTATCGTACTCTGAATTAGGGAACCATTCCAGACCAGTACACAACTCCCCAGACTGAAGATGCTCTAAATTGCCTGGTGGGCAGTATGTTGTTCAGTGTGCTAGACTTAAGGAGTGGATACTATCAAATCCCTATGCACCCAGAAGATAAAGAGAAGACTGCTTTCATCACCCCTTTGGGGTTTTTTGAGTTTAATCGCTTACCTCAAGGTTTATCAAATGCACCGGCAACTTTCCAGAGAATCATGAAAAGAACAGTTGGAGACATGCATCTCCTGGAAGTCTTAGTCTACCTGGATGAGATCACTGTCTTTGGGAGGACCCTAGAGGAGCACAAAGAAAGACTGATGAAGGTATTGGACAGGATTGAGAAGGAAGGCCTGAAGTTGTCATTGGACAAATGCAAGTTCTTCCAACCTTCAGTGACCTATGGAGGACATGTAGTGTCTGCAAATGGAATATCCACAGATCCCGGCAAAGTTGAAGTGGTGACACCTCACACTGCTGCGATCATTCCTGGGGTTCTGCAGTTACTATAGAAGATTTATGGAAGGATTTTCAAAGATAGCAAGACCCCTCAACCATTTGCTCCGAAATGATGAGAAAGGAGATGAAACAGATGAAGATATCCTTGTGAAAAAGCCTAAGGGACCGAGAGGTTCTAAAGAATTCATCAAGAGTTGTTGGGCTGCTGAGTGCGAAGAGTTGTTTCAACAGCTTAAGTATTGCCTCACACATGTCCCTGTGCTGGTATATGCTAACTCAACAAAGCCATACACTTTACATGTGGATGCTAGCAGGGTTGGCTTAGGAGGAGTCCTTTACCAGGAGTAAGACAAGAAGCTGAGACCTGTGGCTTTTATCAGTTGGAGTTTATCCCCCACAGAAAGAAACTACCCTGCACACAAGTTGGAATTCCTTGCCATAAACTGGGCGGTAGTGGACAAGCTGCATGACTACCTCAATGTGGCTGAATTTGAAGTGCAGACTGACAATAATCATCTGACATACATCCAGACCACTGCAAAGCTAGATGCTACTGGCCAGAGATGGAAGGCAGCTCTATGCAAGTATAATTTTAGTTTGAAATACTTCCCAGGACACGAAAATAGAGATGCTGATGGTCTGTCCAGAAGACAGATTTACACCCCGACGATGAATGGGTGGAAATTCCAGCGAAGGGGTGAGAGCTATGTGCCAGATTGCAACCTGTTATCAACACACTAAATGTTGGGCCCAGAAGTTGGGTCTGTCTGCAGCAAGCATACCCCAAGCTTACTGTAATCTGGTCACTTTGCAGGCTTCATCGCTACCAGCTTTGAGTAACAGTGACTGCAGGAGAGATCAAAGAGAAGACCCCTTAGGTCAGCTGAAGGTAGCTGCTTTAGAGAAGAAACAAGTTAATATGCTTTGCACGGATATTCATCCTCTGGCAAGACTTTTGGCCAAAGAATGGGACAGTCTCCAGATACAGAATGGACTAGTGTATAGGAGATCTCCTAGTGCACTCAGCATTGAAAAATGGCAATTGTTGCTTCCTCAGAAGTATAGAGAAATAGTACTCCGGTTATTGCATGATGAACATGGTCATCTTAGTTATGACAGAACTATGGGTGTGGTATGAGACAGGTTCTATTGGCCATGCATGAAGCAAGATGTTGTGGATTATTGTCGCACATGTCTTTGTTGCATTCAGAGAAAGACTCTGCTGACCAGAGCTGCCTCATTGGGTTAAATGGAAAGTAGTGGACCCATGGAACTGGTCTGTATAGATTTTCTGTGCATTGAACCGGATGAAGACAGAATCAGTAATATGCTGGTGGTGACAAACCACTATACCAGGTATGCTCAAGCATTTCCCACTCACGATCAGAAAGCTATTACAGTAGCAAAACTACTAGTTGAGAAGTTCTTTGTACACTATGGCCTGCCAAAAAGAATAAACTCTGATCAAGGACGTGATTTTGAGAGCAAGCTTGTCCATGAACTACTCACTCTGTTGGGAGTCCAAAAAAGCTGCACCACTCCTTATCATCCTCAAAGGGATCCTCAGCCTGAGCATTTAAACAGAACTTTACTAGATATGTTGGGGACACTATCTGCTGAGAAGAAGAGTCATTGGAGTAGACATGTAGCCACAGTGGTGCATGCTTACAACAGTACTAAAAATGATGCTATAGGATTCTCACCTTACTTCCTAATGTTTGGAAGAGAATCTCGTCTTCCTGTTGATGTCACCTTTGGAGTCACAACTGATGATACACCAGTGCGATCTCACGACAGTTATGTGGAGAAACTCAAAAAGAACCTCAGACAGGCTTATGAGCTTGCTGAAAAATCAACAGGATGAAGAAATCAGCGAAACAAGGCTCACTATGACAAAACAGTAAAGAGGCATGATTTGCAGCCAGGGGACAGAGTTATTTTGAGAAATTTGGGACTACAAGGATAGCATACATTAGATGAATGCTGGGGATCTGAGAGTTACATAATTTGCTCTCAGCTACCTAATATCCCTGTCTACCAAGTTTGCCCTGAGGGGAAAGAAGGACCCATTAAAACCTGGCACCGAAACAACTTAATGCCTTTGGAAAATCAGTGAGACTCATGAATCCGGAACCCAGAATGGCTCAGCAGAAGCCTAACTCAAGGTGATCCAGAAGGCTAAGGTGGAGAAGAACTATCCTCTCCAATAGTCAAGAGCCTATGCTTCCTCCTGCTGAAGGAGAGGAGGAAAGTGATGATGACTGGGGTTTCAGTGCTTTTTTTATGAGGATGTTCAAGACCCTGTGGGCCGTAATCTCAACGTAAATGCACAAGAATTCGTTACTTGTCATTTTGAGCAGCCCAGACCTAACAATAGACTAAGTAATGTTTCTGTGCTTCTTGCAGAACCCGATTTTGATGGAGGCCCTGCTATGCAAACTTCAGAAAATAGTGCTGAGGACAGTCATACCGTTATGGAAAATGAAAGTGAAGTTATACAAGAGGAGATCTTAGAAGTAGACAATATGCCTACTAAAGAACTAGACATTGAATGTGATTGAGTGACAAACCTTCCAAGCAAAATTCCTTAGCTGTCTCTTCCGAACCAAAACTGCAGAGACTGATTTGCCCTCCCCCAGAGACTTACCTTTAACAGTTTGGGACATAGTACATAGGAAACTGTAACCACAGCTCATCGGAGGGTCTGAGCTCATAATCCCTATGCCTCCTACTCCAGTGGTGACACCCCAATCCCAAGTTAAGCATAAGGCTGATTACCCTTGGTGGAATGTACCTTTTGAATGCAAAATATTGTTCAGTTGATGATGCATTAGTGTTTGTAAATATTTTCTGCTAATCTACCTTTGACTTGGGGGGACCCAAGATTTTCAAGTGGGGGGAAAAGTGTAGCTCCCACTGTATTTCATGTAGAAGTAATAGACTGTAGTTTTCCATTACACCACAAGGTGGAGCGCTTTTCAGGAATACAAAAGACAATTTCAAAAGTGAAAGAGTTTTCTGGAACACTAGCTGAAGGAGGGAAGACAAACACATAGCTAAAGGGAAAAGGGCCTTCCAGCATGACTGGATTTTCTTTTCTAGTGCTTTGGGACAGGGAAATGAAGTAGAAGATTGTGTCTGTCTCTGGCTGAAATCCTGGATGATGGTATTTTGTGGCATCAGGAGAGAAGTCTGAAACCAGTAGCTCCATGCCTGCTATGATTTAGCAAGAAAAGGAGTTCCCTTGGGCCTAGTACCGAGAAGCCATAGATGATTACCAGAGTTCTGGTATTTGACTTTCTACTATTCTCATCAGAGAAACCACAGTGGCTGGTCACTAGGATATTCTTGATGGAGTCATGAGAGGCTCTGGCCACCATTTTTATATTTTTATAAGATTGTGGTCCCCCCCCAAATGCTTTGTGGATTACAAATAACTGGGATCCATATGAGTTCCAACTTGGGCCCCATCATGCTGGTAGCAAGACTGCAAATAGTCACTGGCCAGTGAACAGGGTATAATAGAGTGTTTCATAGTTGGTCTGTTTAGAATTGATCAAGGGGGTAGAGGGTGTTAGTACTGCTGAATGACATTGAATTTTCTCATATTTGTATTGTTGCATTATAAATCCTCATTTTTCAATGACATTGCATTTTGCTTGTGTTAATGCTGCTGTCTTCAAGAATTTTGCTGCTCAATGACATTGCATTTTCTCATATCTGTATTGTATTATGACTCTTTTATTGCTTAACGACATTGTATTTTTTCCCGTGTTTGTATTGCTGCATTATAAATTTTTACTGCTCATTGATATTGCCTTCTTTGTGCATGTTTGAATGTCAAGACTTTCTTCTGTTGAATTCTGGGGAAGAGGGTGAATGTATGTTTTTATTGCAGGTATATCTCACCTTGCTTTATTGCTAACTGGTGCACTGCTAAAATAATTTGCTTATGGTTGTGCTATTGCCTTTTTAAACTTGATGTGTCACCTAGAATAAAATCTGTCCCTTTTGCCACCTTGGTATGTTGGGCCTATAGGGGTGTCACCAGAGTCAGGTAGGAAGGAACCCATATCTCTCAAGCTACACCTGCAGGTGCGCTACACTACTATACCATGGGAATGTACATAACCTTTCAGTCATGAATTTATATTTGACATTCCCTTAGCAAATGAATGCCTGTTGAGTAAAAACTGTTAAAAAATTTCAAAGAAGTATAAAAGTATCCCTACTGGAGAAGACACTTTTTAAAGCTTACAAGTCTTAGCTTGTCAGTCTGGTGGCCACCACATTTAGACATACTGTATCTAACAATTCTGGTAACACCTTTGCCATTGTCTTCACTACTATAGACATAAATGGTATAAATCATGGTTTAAATTTGGGATTGATTTATATGAAGCTAGGTCCGAAGAGTCTTTAACCTTTTTGGGGAATACAGACACTACAGCATTCTACTAAGATGCTGGTACTGCCCCTCCTTTTAAAATATTGCTAGACAAAGCTTCCCAGATCTTTATCACTTTCTCCCCTTCTAAACTGCCAAATGTCCACAGGAATAGCATGTGTTCCTAGAGATGCCCAATTAGATCTCATCGCTACCTATCTTAGCTATAATTCTTTGTCTCATCTTCATCTAACGTTGGAATAGTTAATTCTTCAACAGATTGTTTTCAGTTGTGCCTTTTCTTGGTTTTCTGTTCCTCAGCTTTATACAAATTTGCCTATAATTTCTGAAAAGCGTACAATGCTTCTTTGGGATCTCTGGTTAATTTTCCTGTCATAGGCTACCTAAGTCTGACAACAGCTTGTTTCTACTTTCTACTGCTAAATTAAGAGATTTTGTGTTCTGGTGTTGTTATCAAAAATAGTTACTCATCAGCAACCTTTCTAAACTCATACATATTGTCCAAGTACTATTTTTTTTCTTTCACACTCAGCAATTGTTCCTCCTTTTGTTCTATGAGATTCCTTTTCATCTGCAGTACTTTAACCTTTGACAACCCTTCAAAATAATTCCTATTATTTCCTTCCCATATTTCTTTCCCTCTTATTTCTGCCATATATTTAAACTACATTTCATTTTATACCACTCCTTAACTATCCTTTCTGAAGACATGCCCCTCTTCCCTAATAAGTCTTCCATTATTTTCCCTACCTATTCCTAATGTTCATATCTTTCTAACAAGCAAGTAGGAAAGTGTCAGTGTCTCATTTTTACTTCAATGCCAGACACCTCTAGATTAGTATTTACTGGTGTATGATCTGAAATAGTTATTGAATGTGTTCCAAAGCTTTCAATCAAATACCTATGCACCTGTGAAATGTAATTTTTATTCAGTCTAGCCTTGTTTTGTACCTTGGGAAATAATATGCAAATTGTGTATGAGTTCCTGCTAGTAAGTTCACATCTTTCATTTCAATTATTCTTATACATTTCTTCAGAAATCTACACTCTATTGTCATATTTTCCCTTTTAGGTCCCCCTTGATACAGCCTCACTATTGTAAATCAGGTTCAAGAGTGAAAATAAACTCTGATACTACTTAAAAACTTCCATAAATTACTATTTCAGAATTCTAATAACCCATACTCCCTTTAAAATATCAAAATCTGTCTCCAACCTACAAATTCCAAATGCCAACTTCTATATGCTAGTGATAAATACACTATGATTACATAGGTTTAATGTCAGTACGTTTTATCAAAACACAGCCAATTAGTTTTATTTCTTTCCTATTTACATAAAAAAGACCACATTAGCAAGATGATTGCAGAACTATGGAGGAAAGGAAGTTTCCCTACTCTTCCATGGTTGCATGATCTCCAAGGTAGGATACTTAAAGATGCAGAAGATGTGGGGAGACTGCAGAACAAGTCCATCCCCTGCAAAAATGTTGTTCTTTTTTGCAATTTTATTAAAGTCAATTTTGTGCTTAGTTAACTTTGTTTGTTTCTTTCTTTCTTTAATTATTGGGGACCTGTAAGTGGATCAGCAACTATTTTAACAAGCAGTGGCAGATCAAATAAATTTGGCTGAAAATACTTTCACCAGCAGTAGTTTTTTTCCTTTTTTCTTCAATGTTATGTGACCTCAGAATAGGTGTGTGTGTATGTATGTATGTATATATATATATATATATATATATATATATATATATATATATATATATATATATAAATAAATAAAAACGTTTGAAGGGTGTAGGCTTCCCCCCTCAAAAATTACCTCCAAAGTTCATCAAAAGTTGCTTAACCACCTACCTGTATACCATTTGCTATTAATGAATAGGCATAATTCCAACTTATTTGGAGTCCAATATGTTGTTGTTGTGTCTTTCGGCTTTTCACGATTAGGGGTCGCCACAGCGGAAGTCCGGTCCGCTAATGATTGGCAGTAGCTTTTTACGTGCCGAGTTGCTAGCCCTGATGCACAACCTTCAATGAAGGTATGCCCATTCATGCACGTCTCCACACAGATGACGCTTTAGCTGAGAATCGAAAAGGACAACGTCTTACTGTGAGACGACAATGCTACCGCAGCACCACCACTGCAGTTATGGCATTTTAATGTCATTTTATTTTTAATACTTTTATTAAATTATCACTTAAGACATAGGCAAACATACATCAATGTAAATGAAAACAAAACATATTAACATGTTTCCAGTTACATACATTATATATTAATTTTTTTTGTAACTATCATCAGTCCACCATTATATAAATTGCTCAATTCCTGCCTTCATTTAAACCTCATTTCTCCTTCATAACATTATTCTGCATGTATTGCCATCACAATTTCCATTTATTTGCTCCTTCCATTTTCAAAAGATCCCACTTCCAGTTCTTTCCATCTCAGTTAAAATATTTAATACTTCAGATACTGTAGGTTTAGACTTTGATTTCCATTTTCTAATAATTGTTTTTTTTTTGGCAGCCACCAGAATTAAGCTTAGCAAGGCTTTACTGTGTCTAGGCAATTCAGATGCTGTGTTCCAACTCAAATAATCATTTCCTTAGTTACATCCATTTGCTCACCCACTATGTCTGACTATGTACTTGGAAGGGAATTTTTAAAATGTGTCAACTCATTATACTCCAAAAAAGTATATTCCCAGTTACCTCTTTTTTCCCCATCATACTTGCAATATTTTTGCATACTTGGCAGCCACACATGTTCTCTCATTGTTCCCTTGTAAATTGCTTATCCAATCTCTCATCCAAATCTTTGCTAACCTCCTATGATTGATTTTTTAAACACCTTTATTGAGTTATCACTTGTGACATAGGGAAATTTACATCTATACAAAAGTAATAAAATTGTATTAAATTAACATTAACAAACATTATGCTTCATATATATTGCTATATATCATATGACCTAAGCAACATTGTATAAATTATTCAATTCCTGCCCTTTTTAAACAAGAAACATCTTTATTAAACTGTCACTTACGAAGATTGATTCTTATAGTTATCATACAGTATTTTATATGCCCTACTACATATCTCTTTTTAACAGCAGCTCCTCTTCTAGATTCAACTAAAAACTCTTCTAAAGCAGGTCTTTCACTTAGGATTCCCCTATCCCTTTCTCTTTGATGTACTCTAATATCCATCTATTATCAATCCCTGGCAGGAAAGGCAGCCTCTAGCCTGCAGTCCAAATGTCTTCTTGGCCTCATCCCATTTTATTACCTTTTCCTTTATAGTCATTTGCTCCCAATTCCAGCTCCCTTCTGCCTATTCACTGTACCCTTACTTGCAGTCATCCCTACTGGCAAAATCTCCTTTCTCCATTCTTGTGTTCGCTTAATTCTTAGAATACTTTATGCTACTTTATGAACACATACTATTCTGTGTGGCTGCTGTTATTCCCCTTATGATCTGCAACCAAAATCCCACTCTCTCCTTATTTCTTTAATTTATCCTGCTGCATCATCTCTTTCCACTATGAATTATAACTTTCAGCTCTGTGTTATGTTTAGAAGCATAAATTGTGTACGTCTAAAATAAAAAAAAACTTCAAATCAGGTAATCCTAAACTACCTTCTTCTATTAGGGGAACAACTTATTCCACTTAAATTTTTCCCTCTTTCCATCCACGATAAATTCCTTCAACTCTTTATTAATTATTGTCCAAAACTTCTCCTCTGGTTGATAAAAATATGCCTAAACTGTATATAAAAATAAATGGACTAAAACATTTTCATTGCTTATATCCAATTAACTGTATCCATAAACAAGACCTTCCTTTGTTTAGTCTCTTCCCACAGTTCCTTAGCTGCTATAACAGAAGCCTTTATAATCCATATTCCTAAATACTTCATCTTATCATGTCCCCATAAATATGGATATTACTAAACCAGTTCATGTGTGGGTACATAACTTATGGCTTATCTTCATCAAATTTTATATCCCAAAAAGACATGAAACGTTCTGAAAATGTTCCAAAACATAAGATGTCCTTTTCCGGCTTTATCAGGTACAAAATAATATTGTCTGCACATGAATCCAACTTTACCTGACTACTACACCAATGTTTGTTTGTGTCTTTCGGCTTTTCCCGGCTAGGGGTCTCCAGAGCGGAACTCCGGTCCGCTAATGATTGGCAGTAGATTTTTTTACATGCCGAGTTTGCCAGCCCTGATGCACAACCTTCAACTAAGGTACGCCCATTCACACATGTCTCCACACAGAAGACACTCTAGCTGAGAATTGAATGGCACAACGTCTTGCTGTGAGGTGACAACACTACTGCAGCACCACAAGAATTAAAGTGGGATGCTTCCTCTCTAATAAGAGGAACCAGGCATGGGCTTTTTCTTTCCCCTTTAGTTGTTTTTTTATATGTAGATACATTAGCAAAAAAATAAATAAATAAGGAACTCAGAAATTCGAGGATATTATTGGTGTACTTGACTACTACACCAATAATATCCTCGAATTTCTGAGTTCCTTATTTATTTATTTTGCTAATGTATCTACATATAAAAAAAAACAACTAAAGGGGAAAGAAGAAGCCCATGTCTGGTTCCTCTTATTAGAAAGGAAGCATCTCACTTTAATTCTTGCCTCTAATCCCTCATATAGCCTCCAGATTAACCACATTATTGTATCAGGGGAGGCAAAGGCTTCCAGTGCCCTACTCATAAAATCCCAGCTTACTTTTTCAAATGCTTTCTCTGCATCAAAACACACCAACATTAGCAGTATTTGCTTAGATTCCGCTTCCCTCTGGATGATCATTGTTCTATTAATGTTGTCAAATGTTTGCCTGTCCTCCACAAAACCACATTGCTCCATATCAATTTTGGTAACATGTTTGACATTCTTTTATCTAATATAGACATAAACACTCTATAATCATGGTTTAAAATTGAAATGGGTCTATACGAAACTGGGTGAGATGGGTCATTACTGTCTTTAGGTAACACAGCCACCACAGCTTTCTTTCAAGATGTTGGAGCTTCCCCTCCTTTGAAAATACTTAAAAACAAAACCTTCTAGATCTTTACCACTTTCTTCCCTCCTAATTTCCAAACTTCCACAAGAATTGATTGACTGATTACACATCACTGTTTTTATCTCATCTTCTCCTATCTTAATTAATTGTAGAGCCTTGTCTATCTCTAGCTTGACATACTTAAGCCTTCTACAAAAACAATTAAGCACTGTTGTTGAGGAAGACAAAGAAAATAAAAATGGAATTGGTGTCAATGTTTTTTATTTACTGCTTTTGTCCAACAAGACTTCTTCAGAAACTTCTGCAACAACTTATTCAAGCACATTATATACACTAAGCCATCCAACAAAAACACACAATCAATTATTCAATTAAAAACTCAAAAATGTTTAAGAACAATACAAGAAAGTGAAAAATACAAATGTATAATACATGAACACTAAGCTAAACTGTTCTTAAAAAATAGCTTCACTTGTATATCTTCAATCTTTTATTTTTTAAAAAACATTTTATATCAACAGAGTCATTTAACCCTGGATACCTATCTACCTTTAACTTAATTTGGCATTTGGCTTCTTTAACCTCTATTCCTAAAATTACCTCTCTTTAGGTCTGACAAAACTAATTCAAGCACAGAAAACAAAAACTTTTTGCATTTTATATAAAGCATTCTTTTCATCTTTTGTTTTAATAGAATAGAGGTGCTCTTTTATTCTGTTCTGTAAGCTCCTTGTGGTCATTCCCACGTAAAAGGCATTACAGCTTGAACATAAACTTGTATACACCAGACTTCTTGTCTTAAAAGTAAACCTTCCAGGGACTGTTACAGCTTCATTAATGTGCTCTAATGCAAAACAAAACGCACATTTGCAGGTTCCTTTTTCTTTAACTGTTACTGGCGCAATATTTTTTGTACTGTCTTTCTGTAATAAAACTTTAAGACTATTGGTTCTTCTATATACAAACTTAGGAGTAATGCCAATAACGCTAACTAACTCAAAATTGCCATCTAATATTTTCTGGTTAATGCTGCTGGCATCCCAGATGGCAATGCTATCGAACGATATTTCTAAGAAACAAGCATTTGTCTTATCTATACTACCACCTTCATCTTCACTAATTCTATTATTTTTAACCTTAAAGAATGGTTTAAGTAATATGGGTTCAAACAACAACTTTCTTTTAGCAATCACTTCACTGGCTGTTTCTAATAATATATATTCCTTATAACCTCTCTGAACAAAGAGAAAGGCTATAAACTTAATCTCTTCTTCAAATCTGATGTAATTCGTAATCATCCCTGAGGCTCTGATAAACTGCCTTCTTGGAATATTTTCCTTAATAAAGTAAGGACAATTACTTTCATAATGGAGGTATCCATTCAAGAATGTATATTTTCTGTAGATATGACTCTCAAATTTCTTATTCTCTCTATCCCGTTCGATGGTAACATCAAGAAAATTTACTTTTAAACCTATACCTCCCAGGGTAAACTTCAAAAAATCAAAGTCTTTATTGAGATGTTGCACAAAATCATACATTCCTCTGGAGTTCCAGTAACAATAAAAAATAAATCATCCACAAATCTCTTATAGTACCTGATTTTACTACTTTATGTACTAGAACTTTATATATAAGCTTTCCACTATCCTAGCACCAAACTGGCAAAAGCAGGGGACACTGTTGACCCCACTACCAACTGTTAATTGTTGAGTCTCATCTATCTCTAGCCTTGACATACTTAAGTCTTCTATAAATATTTCCATTTGTGCTTTTTCCTGATTTCCATATTTCCTTGTTTTATACAAATTTTCATAAAATTTCCAAAATATTTCCTTCATCTCTACAGGATCTCTGGTTATTTTCCAGAACACATGTTCAATAAAATTCCCCTTATTCTGTAACAATTTAACTTTTGTCAGCCCCTCAGTAATTCCTATTATTTTTTAACCAAATCATTTTTCTTTTATTTCTACCCTATTTTTAAACTCCACTGTCATTTTATCCCACTCAATAGCTATAACGTCTGAACAAACTTCTATCTTCTGTAATAACTCCCAGTTTCCACAACCCATTCCTTAAATTCCTCTATTTTTAACAGGTACATGGGGAAGCACCAGTGACTCGTTTTTACTTCATTACCATGTATTTTTGTTTAAGTTTATACTGTTGCATGATTTGACATAGTTATTGGATGTGTGTTGAAGCTTTCAATTGAATGCACATATTTCTGTGAAATATAATTTCTACTAATGTGGAACCCAGTTATTGTACCTGCAGACTAATATGTAAATTTTCTGAGTTCCTACTACTGAATTCACATCTTTCATAACAAATCTTTTAATTACTTTCTTGAAAAATCTACCTTCTTTTGATATTTGATATTTTCCCTTCTAGGTCTCCCAGATACATTTTCATTGTTGCAAATCAAGTTCCAGTCTTCACCTATAAGTAATATTCCCTGCTGAAAGCTGATAATTTCTGCCAACATTTTCTTAAGCTCCATAACAGGAATGTTTGGTGGAATATAAATATATGCCAGTGTAATCTTTCTCCCTTGCCAGTAGCCACTTACTAACAAATTTACCATTATTATATTTTCCCTATTCCACCACTATAGGAGCTCCTCTAGCAATTAGTATAATTACTCTCCCTTTACTGTCACAGATATTCTGCTGAAAATCCATCCTAAAATCTGTTTAACAAATTCACAAACTCATTTCTATCCAAATGTGTCTCCTGCAGCACTGATACTTGTACTATGCATTTCTTAATATAAATCAATATTCTTACCTTTTTTTCAGTACTTGTAAGGTCATTTACTTTCCAAAACAATATGGATAGCATAGCCATTATGATAAGAAGTTATTATTCGCACCTATTACACATGGCAGCTTTTTGAATGTGTATTTCCAACTTTGGGGTTACATGCACATACTAATATTTGGCAGGTTGATCTATTATAAAATTGTTTGTCATCTACATTTCTATCACATTTTTCAAGACTTTTTGTTTTAATGAAACCCTCAAACAAAAAACTAAATACATTTTCAGAACACCTCCATAACTTATTAATAAACACACAAAACTATTTGCATCTTCAAAAAAAAGGAAGTTTAAACCTCCTGATAGGAACAATCAGTGGCACCCACATGTATTACCCAAGCTAAAATTAAGGTTATCCATGCTAAAGTGTATGTTACAGCCTGTGCTCCCATTTATACTGATATCAGTCTATTCTTTTCTTATCTCTATTCCACTCCCTGATGTGAAAAATATCTTGTATGCTTTCAGAAAACATTAACTTTTACCCTTAAGAAAAAGTGCACTGGCTACCTCTAAATGAAGCTAAATTGTATGGTTCTAATAAATGCATTGAAGTACTACAGCTGCTAGAGAAGCTGCTATCTCTTATTCACTTCCAATAATGTCAGACTTTTTTATTGAACTGCTTGCCCTTGTGCCCTTAAATTTTGCATTTATCTCAGTCAATAATGCTCAGAACTCTTAAGATTAATTGCTTGTGCCTGCAAACAGCTTGTTTCCATGGAAACATAACTGCACGTGCAACTGCCTTCAGCTGCAGGCTTCTTACCTTCCACTGAACATTTGCTAAAGAAAAAAAAACAAGGTAATATCATTGCATATGCAAAAGACTTAACTATTATGAAATGTTTTATACAAATATTATTAAGAAAAAATGTTTTACTTACAGTTACGTTTTTCCTTTTAGTGTCCTTAATAATGACAAAGTGGGGTATATTCTTTACAGTCTATCCACAAGTTTAACAAAGTCAGCAAAAGTCCAATTTTTCTAAGATACATTTTCTTGCAAAGTCATATTTCACAAATGTCACTGAGGCTTTATGAGGTCATGTTTATTAACCAGTTCCAGTTTTGTTGGTCTTCTGCCTGTTCATCTCCATCTCACAACACCAGACTCTGGTGCAAATCAAAGGTACCCCAAATTCTTCTAGTCAATGTCTGTGCTTTGTTTCTGTTTCTCAAGAATCTTCCTTCAGAAAATTGGACAATCTTTCACTGTCAAAGTTCCTCTATGAGCTTTATTGCCAGAAGATTGGGAAGCACAGCCCCCTTCTGTTAGATGGCTCACTTATTTCCTAGATATACTTTGGCATTTCTTCTTTAGCCTGTTATGCACTAAAAATGTCCACCAGGAAAAACATACTCTGAAACCAGAAGGATACAGCAGCTTGAATCTCACATCTGCCTCTCGACATTTCCTGATTGCTGGGATAATTTGTTTCTCTTCGGCCTGGTGTACAGTGAACAATCATTTTCTACAAACACCCTGCTGTCTTCAATTTTTAATACTTTGCCCTTCTGCCACAGTTTTGTCAGGATCAACTCTTTCTGCTGGTAGGATTGCATCCTTACCACTACAGCTCTTGGCTGCTTTCTTGTTGTCAAGTTTGGAGCATATACTCATTGTGCCATTTCAATTAACAAATCCTACTCTGGAATACCAGTTAGTTTCTTATATGTGCTTTCATAAAATTAATATAGCCTGCTCCTTCCAGTTTCTCTGATACAGCAGAAAATCTGAGTTTCTCCCTGCATGCTTTGCTTTCTAACATTTTTTGAAACATCTCTTCTTGAGAAGTCTCATAGTCAGCTAACTTTTTCTTCATTTCAGCCTCTGATTTTTGCATTTTTATCCATTCATCTGAATAGCTAGTTAAAGCTTCTTCTTTTTTTCCCAGCCTTTTGTTATTTTAGTTAATATATTCCTTCACTGTTTCATTTATTTTAATCACTTCAGAATACATTTTTTTTCCTCTAAATTACTGGAAGCCATGTTTTGTACTAAACCTCAAGCTTGAACTGCTTTTTGCTCAACAGGTTCATAGAAGATTACAAAGCTAATGGCCCTAGAGCCCTTATAAGTCTAGCCATATTTATCCCGAGTTGCCCAGTTGTCGGTGGCTAGGTGAGTGAAGTGCATTGAGATAAGGGTCTATGGTCGTTAATACCAATTTCCTCTGTCCAGGATGGACGTGGGCACAACTCCAGGAGTGAATTTGTGTTCACCTATCTATTGATCTAGGTTGCATTTGAAGAGGGTCAGGGAGGGTCTCTGTTTCACATGAACTGGAAGCTTGTTCCAGAGATGTGGCAGTCTCTGGGAGACGTATCTCTCTTTCACTCTCTCTCTCTCTCTCTCCAGCATGATCTACTCATGTCAGAGGCTAGGTTAAAATCCCTGGAGAGAGTGACCCCCATGAAGTTTGATTTACAAATGTGTAGCATTTCCATCAGGGCTGGGTCAGACACTGCCCTATAAGCCAGGCACAGGTCACTCCTTAGCAAACTGTAGGTGACAGAATACAGTGACAGGGCTTTCAGTCTTTTTGCGTAATACTTGTTTTGTGTACCCTGTAAATTCCTGGTGAAAAATGTCTGTGGTCTCTCCAGTTGTTGCAGGTGTCTGGTGAGGTACATGCAAAAGGAAGCATTGTACTTAATTAGTGGTCTGATGAGGGCCAGGTATAATGGAAATATATCATACATAGATGTAGATGCAATGCCTTTACTTATACGATGTGCCATACAGAAAGATTTTGATACTACTGTGGATATGTGGTGGTCAAAGTTCAGACTACTATCAACCTGAGTACACAGATCATGTACAACTGGGTCTACACTTAGGGGGGGTGCACTCTATAATGTAACTATCAGGGGATGTCAGCTTTCCCAAAGGGAATAATAGTGCATTTTTTGCATTTAGCTTTAATCTGTGATTTTGGCACCAATCATTTGTCTGTGTTAACCTTCTCTGCAGTATATTAACATCATTGGGGGACTCTATGATTGTGCCCACTTTGCAATCATCAGCAAACCTGGTCAGCCACAGGCTGCCCAAGTTTGAGTAAGGGACCCACCACAAAACCCTGTGGTATGCCACTGGTGACTGGTCTTTTGCTAGAGATGAAGTCACCCACTTTGACAGCCAGTTGTCTACCCATCTCAGAATGTAGGGGTTAATTCCCATTTGGGAGAGCTTCTCATACCTGAGAGGGGGATTATGTCAAATGCCTTAGCTACGTCAATTAAAAGTGGCATGCACTGTCTTTCACTAGCCCAAGGCCTTGGTGACTTTCTCAAAGTAGTCAACCATGTTTAACAGGCATCATCTACATTTAACAAATCCGAACTGGGTTGGCTCCAGAGTTTGAATATTACCTATGTCCTTGTTAATAAGAAAGGTCCATAATGATTCTTTCTATGGCCTTGCAGATCAGCCTAGTTAAACTTATGGGTCTATATTATGTCCGCGAAAACCCCTTTCAGTGAATGGCTTTTCTCCAAACGATAACCAGTGAAATCTAACTCCCAAGAACAGCCATTTCAGCAAATTTTTAAATAGGGGGAAAAACACTTGGCCATCATTGGGAATTTGCCCTTTTCCCCACTGTAGTGCGATCTCAGAATTGGTATATTTAGTTCGGGGGATGTGGGGGGTAAAGCCCCCCACTTTAAAGGGTTCTAAATTTTGTCTGTTTTAGGTTGGGCAAGCATTTTCTTCCCCAGGAAAAAATACAATGGAGTGGCTGTTCAAGGGAGTTAGATTTCACTGGTTATCGCTCGGCGAACAGTCATTCACTGAAAGGGGTATTCACTGACGTAATACAGACCGAAGCTTATGGATCTATAATTCCTAGTGTAGGTTGATGGTCTCCCTTTGTGCAAAGGGTTTACTGTTGCTGTCCACCGTTCCACCTGAACATAACTAGTTTGCAGTGTGATTAAACAGGGAAACATTTGGGTCTGCTGGGTCATGTTTTAAGTTGCTTAAAAGGCAACTTGCGATGTTGTTTGGTCCCATTGATGCTGTGTTTTTGGCCTTGGAGAGAGCCAAGATGACCTGCTCTCTTGAGATAATATGCTAAGGAATAGTCACAGGTATATGGGGATGAATAAAGAGGCCAGGGGGTGAAATTTGCTCCAAATCTTTCAGCTAGCAGTTTGGCTATTACCTCCGGTTGAGTACAGGTGGTGCCATCTTTGATGCCCCTGCACTGGACCAGTAAACAAGAAGCCTCAACCCTCACCACTGGCAACAGTGGAAGATGTACAAAATGGGAGTATGACAACTGCACACACAGTAAAGTACAATTTCCCTTAAGAGCACACAGAAATCCAGTCAGTCTGGGGCTGATTTCTCTCTCTTTCTCCAGATCCCCAATAACACTTCCCACTAGCACAGCTATAGGGTTAACATCTTAGCTGAGGGGCCAAGTCAAGATCTCCAGCACCCTGTCTGTCCAACCAGTGCTTCATGTCCCTGCCCTAGCAGCTGACACACACACACTTTGAGATTTTGTTTATATACAAACACACACACACACACACCTGGGGTAGGCTGACACAGGTTTACTAACTATGCCCCCTTCTGCCCAAACTATAAGATAGTTTTCACTGCCACCAAGGCCCTTACAAAGAGTGTTCAATCCTGCCGTGTAATGTTACTGTTATCCAAATGGTAGACTGACCAAGATTTGCAAGGCTATTTAGGAGTGGCCTGTACATTGTCACCAAATACATATGCAAGTGCACTAAGAGCTTAAATATGTCTCCCAAATATCAGCCACAAAGATAGGCTTAAATATATTTAATAATAAATATTAAAAAACAAGACAATACTCAGTCAATCAATACAGTAACTTCAGAGTTCAAAATCACAGGGAATATTTTAAAACCACATTGCAGGACAGTCTCAAATAAATACAGAAAACATCTAAACTAATCTTTACTATATTCCTATGTATATCTAAGAGAGACACCATGTCCTAAATCTTACTTACAGCAAGGCAAGTGTAGATGATGATGATGATGATGAGTGGATATTCTGGCTAGATCCATGACAAAATACAAAATGCACAGTCTCTCTCTCTCTGAGAGATTTCTTAAATTAATATCAAATATTACTACTGGGTTAGCTTGGATGACATCACTTTTTGTCACCTGACTTCAGCTCCCAGGCTAAAATAGAAACTAACAGAATTTAACATCTCTGTGTTAAAAGTACATATCGCTTAGATGTTTGCAGATTTTGGAAGTTGTAAAACAATAAAACTCTTTTTACATTTTAAACCTAGTAATTGCTTCTCTTTTAAGACCATACAAAAACTTCTAGCTCAAGACATTGTGTCTGCTACACAGAAACTGTCAGAGAACTTTTATAGCTCAATCATAAAGCAATCTAATTTAAACTTATTTTCTGTTCTAAGTCAGCAGGGCATGCTGTGGTTACATTTTAACTCAGTGGATAACATACAGTTCTGTATAAATCATATCAATATTCACAAATAACACAGAATTATTTACAGAATTCCAGATAGCTGGGCTGGCAATATTTTTCTATATCACACCATCCACAACCAGTTCAGCTCATAGCTGGGTATTCCCTTTTAGATTTCAGATGTAGTTAAATAATGTATTGTGATTATCCTTAGCTAGGGAGGCTACTTTTGTTTTGTAATTAGCTTTGGAGGGCTTGACAAGATCTCTAATTTGTTTATTTAAGCTAGAGAGGTATTTCTTCCTCTGCTAAGCCAGTTGCCTGTTGTTCTTGGACATTAGTTTCTTTCTCTTGGTGTATAGCCTGTTTATACACTAGAGGTCCACCAGAGTGGCTTATTTTTTTTGGCAAGACCTGGTTTTAATCTGGTCAGGTACAGCCAATTCTATACAACTGAAGTGGTTATACAGGGTATTGTTGTATACTTCTGCATGGGGGGGTCCATGTTATGTGCATTCAAGGGGCTTTGAATTTTCTTATAATATCACTTAGTAGGAGGTAATTTGTTTTTAAAAAATTCTTAAGCATTTTTGAGCTTGATGGGTATCTGGTCTTATAATTACATTGAACAAGACTGATTTCTTGTCCGATCTTACCAGAGAGGACATCTCACAGGTGGAGGGTGCAATGCCCTCCTATATTCGTGAGTACTATTTCCAGTAGATTTGAGTCTCTTGTGGGTGTGCTGACTAGCTGTTCCAGAGCATTTGCATTGACAAAGTCCAAGAACCTATAAGCCAGCTGCAGGTTTCTTCACAATCAGTATTTTCTCTTCATCTTTTCTAGATGATTTTCTTTCAGGTTCTCTAAATTATTTCTTTGCTGGCATCCAGGCAGTGTACTTTCTAGCCAGTAACTGAATTTTACCCAAGATGTCAGAATTACAATCTCTTATTTCTTAGTTTCTTAGAAGAGAAATTAAGCTGTTGAACAGTATACAGCCATTTTGGAAGTCTTAATCCTCTTATTTTAACCCCTTTCTTTGTCAATACTGCCCTGCTATTTGTCCTGCCTTCTAACACTTTAACTTTTTAGCCTTACTTCATAATTTCCAGTTCTAACTACTCACAATGTAGCCACAACTGAACCCCGTCGATCTCATGACTTATTTCCATATAGTCTTAAGTGGCTTAAGCCTGCTTACTACAATAAATACCATAACATATGCTGTTAGTTCAGCTATGTAATTTTTTCATGCACTTTCCCCCTCTCTCATTCCTAAATCTACTTACTTTACCTTCACCTCATAATACATTTTACTGCCCTCACTTCTACTCCTTATTATCTTCATACCCTGTAACCCTAAATGTGCATAAACTACACGGGTTTATTTTATTTGACTGGTAAATGAAGGGGTCCTTTGCATATTTCTTCAACAAGCATTTCTTTGTAGCTTCTGAAGTACTGTGATATTTACTTCAATCTTGCTTTTTTATATAACATAGCCTTATACATGTATTGCGCATTAACATATTGAAAAACATAGATGGAAGGCTTTTGACAGATTTTAGACAGGGATGTAATTCATTAGAAGATAGAGAATTTAGACAGCAAGTGTTGGTAAATGCCTTGGAAAAAACAGGCATTAATGATTTTTTTTAAATATCAAGTGTATTTTAAATCAAAACTGCTTAAAGGATTACTTATTCTTGAATATTGTGTATATACTGGTTAACAGTCATTGATCAATTTATGCATTTTTTTAATGTGTGCAAATGGATGTAATGGTATTTAGACTGATGAAGTCTTGACTATTACACCAGTTTTTACAAATGTGCTTATTGTTGGTGGAATTTAAAGATGTTTTACTGACTTCTTTTGTGTTCTTTTATTTGAAATCCAAAACTAACAAAGCCCCACTGCCCTCAGAAGCAGAATTTGTGATAAGTTACATTCATCTTTGTCTTCTCATGACACCTCACAGCCAGTTTCAAAGGGCAGATGACCCCACTGCACAAAAATTAACAGAAGACGAATGCCTACCTGCTTGTTTTGCTACATCCAAGGCTGACATATTCTGGTTGTTCTGACGAATGCGAAATGTTACTGCTGACCCAACAACACTGCAAAGAAAAGAAGAAATTATACTTAGTAGATAGCACACAGGGCAACAACACCTAATGAGTAATGCAGACATAACTGGGAAATCATGGGAATATCCACAGTTTATACTCTGATAGAAATACCTGTTGAGATAGCTGGTGAAACTACAAGAATAACAATACAAGTACATCTGATTAGTGGATATTCAACAACAAAGTAGTTTCAGACACTAGTTGCAGTAGCATTAACTTCCTATTACCTCAGAACATATCTGATTAATTTGGAAACGTTTAAATTTAGGATGCTTAATCATCAAGCATCAAACTACTAATCTTTTAGTTTAATTTAAAACTTTTCAGAAATATCTAGAATGACCAAATAATGTCACAGCATTTACCACAAAGTTTAATGTGTACATACTGCACTGGTTAATTTAAGCACACAGGGGCTGGCCAATATAACTAAAAACACTGTGTCCACCAGCCTGACATCCCTGACAATGGAGCAAAAGTGCCCAAGGACAGACCAACATGTCTAAGATTCCCAGTGCAAGATGTTTTTCTGTGGTTGGCAGCAAATTAGCTTTGGACTTGACTCCCCTTGTAGAGACAGGGAGAAGAGCAGCTGATTAGTATCTTAAAGTGAACAGGGACAATGGTAGATGCTCTGTGATCCATGCAGAGGAATATATATGGCGGAAACTGGCTTAACTGCATACCTCATACATCAACCCCTATGACAGACGAAAAAACGGCCATCAACTAACTCCATTTCAGGCCTCAGACTTGGTTCATGTCAGTCTAGATCATAATAATATCTCCCTCTCACCTGTTCAGTTTACCTTCCCTGGAAAAAAACAACCTAATCTTCGGAAATTGCAATTCCATGGGTACCTGCTGGAAATTTCAGTTATGCCATGGCTAAATATATAAACAGTCTCCAAGATGGGAAGCAAGGTCAATATTGCCCTCAGGTCAAATGGTGAATGAATGACATGATGCAACAGAGACCTAAGATTTATCTATTACAGACTGACAGGTGTGTGTGTGTGTGTGTGTGTGTGTGTGTGTGTGTGTGTGTGTGTGTGTGTGTGTGTGTGTGTGTGTGTGTGTGTGTGTGTGTGTGTGTGTGTGTGTGTATAGCTCACTTGACTGAAAGCTCACTTGGTCGAAGTTCATTTGGTCGAAAATGGAATATAGCCACTGCCCCACGGCAGTGCAACCCTGGAGTGAAAATATTAAATAAGGGGGGACACAGCCCCCCCCCACAATGGGGGGGTGGGGGGCATAGCCCCCCACATAATTTAATGTATTCACTGTTATAAGAAGGCATATCCATTACAAATGCATTGATATATATATATATATATATTTAGTAAAAACTATTAGCATAATGTGGGGGGGGGTCTACGCCCCCCACACCCACCAATGTGGGGGGCTGTGCCCCCCCACACCCTCCCTTATTTAATATTCTCACTCCAGTGTTGCACTGCAGTGGGGCAGGGGCTATATTCCATTTTCGACCAAATGAACTTCGACCAAGTGAGCTTTCAGTGAAGTGAACTGCCTGGAATCATTTTCAACCAAGTGTAATTCGACCAAGTGAATGGAATCAATATATATATATATATATATATATATATATATATATATATATATATATATATATATGTACACATATACACACAGACACACACACACATATATATATATATATATATATATATATATATATATATATATATATATAAATGACATTGTTTCTTTGCTCTTTGTAAAGTATAATTATTTTTTAAACGGTTCCTGCTATAGTGCCATAAGATCAGAGAATGCTAATATTAATGCAGTTTAATTTCTGTCTTTGGAAACATCTTCTCTGACAGAAATCAAAGCCTATACTGTTTGCCAACACTAGTGCTACTTATCTGAGGGCCCTATACTTCTTTAGCACCATTTCCTATCTCCCTTGAGTGGGGGACTTCTTTCTGAATCCCAAGACTGATTCTTTCACACAGTCATCTTGTCAAGACGGATTATGTACCTCTTCACAAGGATCCTGGTCATGGAACTTGATCAGTGAGCTACTAAATGTTCATCCCATCACCACCCACCCCTGCATGACATCATAGTAACAGACAAGAAACATGGACTGACACTCCAAAGGCGGTGGTGTCTGCACACATCCAGACTAGTAGCCCTGCATAATGCATCTGAGATACTTCAGGTACAACTAACATTGGGGGTAAGACTGCAATCCAGGTCATAGCCTGCTATAGGTCCCCAACCATTTCCCTAGACTCTCACTCCACGTTCCTAAGCACCCTGGAATCTATCAAGCTCCAACCCAACACTCTTATACTAGGAGACATTAACTACCCCTCCATCAACTGGGAAAACTACTCAAGCACCAATGCACTGGCGCAACGCTTCCTGAAATTCATCAGTTCCAATGCCCTTGACCAGCTCACTATTACCCCCACTAGAGGAAGCAACATTCTTGACCTGGCTATTACTAACATGGGTAACCATTGCTCTAAACCAATAGTCAATTCCTCCCTGGTTGGATCCAACCACAAACTAATCACCATGGAAATCCACATCTCACCCACACCCCCCCGCAGAGGTATCCACCATGAAAAACTTCTATAAAGCTGACTTTGAACTCCTAAAAACAGAGGTGGCTAACTTTACAGCAGTCATGCCAATGGAAAATAGATGCATGACTGCCGAATCATACACCAATGCACTGTACAAACACGTACATAAATGCATGGAACTAGCCATACCCAACAGAATCAAGATGCTTTTCTCCAAAAAAAGGAAGCCAGTCTGGTGGTCCCTTGCCATTAATAAACTACAACAGAAGGAAGAAACTGTTGCAGAAAAAGATGAAGGCGCAAAACTGAAAAAATTCCCTTATTAGCCTCAAAAAAACATTGAGTTTCTTCATCAAAACCTCCAAAGCCAGCTATGAAGGCAGAATTGCAGTAGAAACTAAAAACAACCACAAAGCCTTCTTTAGTTATATCAAGAATCAACATGGCAATACCCACATTTGCTCTGAGTTAATCCACAATGGTACCTCCTATACTGAGCCAACAGATATTGCCAACATACTGGCTGACAGATTCAGTGCCAACTTTACCCCCACCCACCCAAAGGACCAATCTCAATACCGGAAGAATGGCAGGCACCCTGCGTTACTGCAGCACAGGTAAAACTGGATTGTCTAAGGCTAAGAATGCAGCTTCCATGAGACCCGACAATATCCCTGGCTGTGTTCTACATGAATTACAAAGTGAACTGGCACCACATCTGTGTGCTCTGTTCACTCACAGCCTCACCTCAGGCTTTGTCCCTACCGAATGGTGCACTGCTACAGTCATCCCTCTCCATAAAGGAGGAGCAACTACAGACCCGGGAAATTATCGCCACATTAGCCTGATGAGTCTGATATGTAAGGCTATGGAGGATATAGGGAATCTCCAAACTCTAGATCCCACGCAATTTGGTTTTGTGAAAGGTAGATCATGCCTGCTCAATCTGATTGACTTCTTTGAGTCAGTCACCACAGTGGTGGATGAAGGTAAGGCAGTTCATACAGCCTACCTCGATCTGGCCAAGGCTTTTGATACCATTCCTCACTCTGGAATTATTAATAAACTCACCAAACTAGGCATCCACCCCTATATCATTAGGTGGGTTGCAAATTGGCTCACAAATAGAACACACACTGTGAAAGTAGTGGACTCCAAGTCAGACTGCAGATCAGTCATGAGTGGAGTCCCACAGGGATCAGTTTGGGATCCTCTCCTGTTTGGCATCTACTTCAAAGAAGTCCAGGCCAACACAGAGAGATTCTGGCTGACCAAATTCACAGACGACTGCATGCTGGGAGTCATTATTAACTCTCCAAGTGATGCAGACATCCTACAGAAAGGCCTCACTGAGACCTATGACTGGTGTCGAAACCATGGTCTTAAGCTTAATGCCAAAAAATGCATCATCATCCCCTTTGGGAAAAACTCAGTTCCCACTAATCACATCATCAATATGAGCCAACTAAACACTGAAGGTGTTATAAGAGATCTGGGGACACAGGTTGACAGCAACCTCTCTGACCACCACATTGCCACTGTGGCCAGAAAGTCCTTCTATGTGGCACATCTCATTACCAAGGGTTTTGCATCCAGGAAGAAAGAGGTCATCATCTCTCTCTACTCTTCCCTCATTATGCCAGTCATTGAGTACAATGTCCCATTTGGCGTATACCTCACTACATACTTGCAACAGCTGGAGATGCCACAAAAGTACCTCATGAAGAGGATCCTAGGCCTTAAACACTTGTCCTACATAGACAGACTCAAAAATCTACAGCTATTCTCTGTCTCATATCGTCTACTAACAGGTGTTCTCTGCTTGACTTACAAAGCCATGTCTGACCCAGCTCTGTTAGAAATGCTACATCTAAAGAAATCCCAATCCCTCCACACCACATGCTCCAGAGACCTCAACCTCATTACCACAGTCAACAAAACATGCTGGAGGGACAGGTTCATAACCCAGAGACTGCCCACGCTCTGGACTAGACTTCCCATACATGTCAAGAAGAGCACCTCACTAGGCCTCTTCAAGAGAAATCTTGATGAGTGGATGGGAAATAGAAAGTTCATCTTGGGGATCACTCCAGTGGCTCTACTTGATAGAGGCACTAGGAACTAACGACGGGTGGCACTGTGCCAGGGCACTTCTATGGGCTAGGCTTGTAAAGGCCCCAGGGCCATTAGCCTAGTACACACCTATGAACCTATGAAGAAGCAGGTGCAGCCTCAGTGAAGCTTGTGAATATTCATCCACATATCTACTAACAACACTACCTACTTAAGTCATTCACATGGCAATGGTACACTAGACACTAACTTTGTCCATACAAAGAAACAAGAAAAGACATGCTAAACTGTGCAATTCCACACCCACTCATCCACCACCACTGTTAAGTTATCCCAAGCAATCATCTTAACATAAGACCAAAAGATCAGTTGATAACTACTTTTCAGCATTATGGATCACATGTAGTCCAAACTACATGAATACTTTTGCCAAGAGAAGACTGATTTATAATGTATCTCAATGAAAAATAAAATGTTCACAGGTTCATACTCTTCAAGTTCATGTACGGTACTCCTCTTAACTGTAATGTTTGTGTGTACATCACTGTTGTTAGTCGAGACACATGGGCATGGCTACATGCATACATGCAAACACACACAGATACATGCACACGTGTGGGCACATGTGCAAACACACACACACAGATACATGCACACATGTCACGCATGTGTGAGCACACACACACACACACACACACACACACACACACACACACACATTACTTGTATGTAGAACATCTACAACTGCAAAAGATAAAACAACTGACCCTCATTCTGTGTATTAAATAACTACTTTGAGAGATGTGGATTGCCTCAGAGCAATGCCCTACTTCTATTCTTATCATTGTCCAGAACTGTATTATGCTCATTTACTGAACTTTTTCTTACACCATTTGTGTCTCCATGACATCCTTAGGAGAGCTGTTCCAAGTGTCTGCAACTCTGTTTGAGAAAATATTATCAATTTATTTCTAAGTTGCTGAGTTAACCCAATCGAGTCATCTCATGTCATCCTATTTTTGAACAACTACATCCAAAAGGATATATGCCACAATGAACTGGCAAGCATCTTAATGGTCTGTAGGTGTGTGGTGTGTGTGTGTGTGTGTGTGTGTGTGTGTGTGTGTGTGTGTGTGTGTGTGTGTGTGTGTGTGTGTGTGTGTGAGAGAGAGAGAGAGAGCACTTGTCTGTGTCTGTATCTGTATCAGTTAATCCGTAGCATCCTGTCTGGTTTCTCTACCTTACATATAATGTGTGCCAAGATAGGATCCAGCTATCCTAATAACCATGAATTTGATATAGCAGAAAACTGGAGAATGAACAAATGAGTGGTATTTTCTGAAAAACAATGCTTTTGCAAAGTCAGAAGATCCTTTTGAGGCATACAGATTTCTCTTTCATGTCCCCCGTTTCCAGAAGGGAATGTATAGCTAATTCATTCAAAAAGCTGAATCCCAGAACTGTACACAATGCTCCATGCTAGTTGCTATCCAAGTGCCTAAAAAGGATAACCTCCTACATTATACTGGTAATGCCTCCTTGCATGTGCTCTTGTGATATTTAGCCCACTCCACGCTCTCACATTAACTGTCTACTCTTCAGTCATTTTAAAAAGCCTGCTCCACGTCTCAATCCACTTTACTGTTATTGCCTGAAAGTTAATTATTTTAATTCTTTGTTCTGACTCCTGACTTTCATGCATAAATCTCCTGAAACCTTGCCTCATCTTTTGCACAGGGTATGGCCATTTTATCTGTAAAAAGACAAAGGGTTTCCATTTAATCTTTTTGCATAACTGATTATGATGACAATCAATAAAGTGTTCTGTTAGACTCTGTCTTTATGCAGATTCTGCTGACCTGTATCCTGATGTACAGTCACTTTTCTACTTAGGTTTTCACTTAGTAACCCATTCCAAAATTGTACTTCTCAACTGTCCTTGATTTTGCATAATGACCTGATTTTTCATTATATTCATCCGGTCTGTTCCTTGTAAAATTTGCGGTTTACTAGCAGATCACTGAGGACTACAGTCATTAACTACTTTCTAAGCATATCAGAGCAATTTTTAATAACTGTCCCTATTTTTGGGCCTTTGTCCTCTCATTATTTTTGAGCTAGGAGGTTGAAACCTGCTTTAACTTAGGTGTCATATAGCTTGATAAAATTTAGTACAAGCAATTAATTAAATTTCTGCCACTTTAATAAATGAATTGCCCCATGACAAAACAATAACACTCTGTCATTGAAGAAATAACAGTTTTAAGATGATTTTTTTAATAATATGGTTGATACAGATTTTTTTTTCTGAGCTGCACAACATGACCTCTACTCCCCATCTTCTTCCTGTTCCACTCTACCCCTCCCATGACCCAAAACAAGATTGTACTTCCAAAACACACACTATCTTCTGTTTACCAATGTATAGAAATCAAGCTGTCTACTTCTTACCTCACACCTCAACCCTTATTTTTCACTCAGTAGAAAAACATACTGTTTAATCTCACCTCGCTGTAACAGCCCTCAGAACTAGATGCGGTACACTACCAATTTCCTGCATAATGTCAGGATGGCCTCAGCATCTCTGGAATCCACTACCCTACCAATATGATCCAGCACTCTCCTAGCCATCACTGCTCTTTCATATTTCACTGCATCATTCAGTCTACGATGACTATGATCCCAAGATATTTTTTCTCAGTTGTTCTTTTAATACCATTCTGTGCATGCATGTTTTCCTTGAATGATCCATAGTGCATAAACAGGCAGATCGTTTGCATGAAATCCCATTTGATACCTACCCAACCCAACTTACAAGTCAACCTAGGTCTTATTAGAGATTTCTTTTTAGCCACAGTCACTGAACCACTACTGGAATCAGCAGTCAATATGTAGAGCTTTTTTTTCCAACTAGAGCAGTGATAGGGAGCCTTTTGGGCTCAGTGTTTCAAAAATTCAGAAAATGCCTATCTGGACTCCTCTGGCATGTCACCCCCCCCCCCAAAAAAAAAAAACAAGAGAAACAATTCTTTACATATTCATTTATTTAAAAAAAAAAATACAGTCCAATCATGTGTGCTGCTGTGTATTATAAAAGTAAAAGAAAAGGCAGTCACTTACAATAGAGAAAATTATATGTGTACTGATATTTGGGCTTAAAATAGTACATCAAAAAAACTATCCTTCTTTTAATAGTTTTTTAATTTAAGAGAATCTCTAGCCTATGTAGGAATGTTACCGATAGGAATCTACAAATAAGCCACATGGGAGAGCTATTTCAAGACAGAGGTTATACTGCATCCTTGGTATATAGTTTGGAACATCCTGTTTTGGCTACCATGGCTAATGATGTGGAAGGTTCTATTAAGACAATTTAGAACTGGACTTAACCACAAGGTTCAATATGAGTATAATAGGGTATTTTTCACTACTAGATATACTAGTGATATTAAATACATCACTGATATTATAAAGAAAAACTGGAATATATTACTTGTAGATAACAAGTGCTCCCAATTAATAGGGGCAACACCCAGTTTTAGATACAGAAATAGCAAGAATTTAAAGAGAATACTTTGTGTTGATAAAACTAATTTGTTAACTAGCAATATGGACAGAAAGATACTGAGACATGGTACTTTTCCATGCAATAGATGTAACATGTGTAGGTATATTGTTAGTGATAGTCAGTTTGATCACCCCCATCTTAATTATACCTACAAGTCACATTTTTATGCTACCTGTGAGAGTACAAATTTGATATACCTAGCCACCTGCACAGAATGTGCAGCTTTTTATGTGGGCATGACTTCTAGGAGATTAAGGGATCGAATGTACAATCATATATACGATATTAAGAAAATGAATTCAAACAGTGCCTTACCTAAACATGTGGCTATATACCCTAACCATGGTTTCAGGTTTAGGGTTTTGCAGGTTGTAGGTATAAACAAAAGAGGGGGCGACAAAATGAATTACCTGGAGATGGTTGAGCTAAGGTGGATTTTATAATTGAGAGCCCACATCGAGCCAGGTTTGAATCTATATGTTAGTATTAAGCCTGTTTTAATGGCACGTGACTGACGATAATTCGTCAATACACTGCTCCTTTTTGCTTAGTTTAATTGTTCTTATACAGTATGTCTTATTCAGATTTTTGTTCTAGGCTCTTGCTCTTGTTTTTATTTTTAGATGCATTGTTTCATTATTTGGAAACAACATGAGTGTAGATATCAAGATATGCTTCATATTTTTCTGTATTTTTATGTTTTTTTCGGTTTTCCGGTTTTATTTTTATTTTTAGTTCACTGATTTTGTTTTGCTTTTATATACACCTGTTTTTAGTGAATTTTTGCTGTTTCTTCATACAATTTATACATGGTCATTATGACTTTTATTGTCATCATTATTGCTATTGTGTCATTTTTGTTTTTATTTTTTGTTATTTGATTTTTGAAGAGCGTCCACATGGTAGCCAGTGGTAAAAATTCAAATGTAATGTTTTATTTTTACTTTTATGCTTTGCCTCTGGTTTAGGATGGGTTAATATAGCCCTTTTTCCACTTTGTTCTATATTGTTCTAATAGTTTTGGCAGCTTATTTGATTTGACTGCTAATTGTATATTAATTGATAATGCGTCAACTGCATATAAAAGTGTTCTTACTGAATATCTGATGCAAAACCTGAGGAAGCGTTTTGGATACACGTGAAAGCGCTCGTTATATATTTCTTATAGAATAAATAAGTTTTATGTTTTATTCCATCATGGTGGTTTCTACCTGGTTGTTTTGCTGGATTGTTTTGTTCTTCAGACAGAAACCTTTGGATGGTGGCATTCCTCATTTATACATTCTTTTAATAGTAATTTTGAATTGAACTGAAAAAATATGGAACACATTGCATTTGATTTGATTAACATCAATTAATGACTTTTTGTTGCTGAGTTTTAATAAATAAGTGCAGGGTCACATATTTCTTGTATTTATGTTCATCCAGTTTCTTTGGTAACTTGGGTGTTGATGAACACTGGCGTGTCACCCAAAATGTTGTGGTGTGTCACTTTGACACGCGTGTCATAGGTTTGCCATCACTGAACTAGAGTATGATATCTAACACAGTTGTGGCAAACAAGTCTCCCTTTGTTCTCATACTATTTAACATCCTTCTCAGTGTATTTCACCTTTTAATCAATACTTCATACATCACTCTTTAGCTATATCACTAGTCTTCTAGTACAGACATTTTTTTCTTGCTAGCCATCCCCATGCCTAATTCTGTGTATGAGTTATTAAAAAGCAATTGCAATCAATGAAATAGGTACAGTGTGTCTTAATTGTTGGAAAGAAAGATAACATTCACATTGTACTGATCAAAAGATGAGAATAAAGTGATTAAAACAGTACACTACTAAATGCCTAGAGCCAAGTAAGTGGTCTCAGGAATGGCAAATTCAAAGTTCTTTTCAATATCATATGCAAGTAAGATTTGCTGGTACATAAAATTAGATGAAGCAAATATCAAATTGTGAACATTTAATATACCATGAGAAATGCACAGTTTCATTAGACTTTTATTTGGTATTTTACTGTCACCGGGTGGCCTAATGGTTAAGGTGTTTGCCTTATAAACACAAGGTGCAGGGTTTGAGTCTCACAAGGGATAATTGGCTAGGCTTAAAATGGCTCACAAGGGCAGTTAGCTTAGTACTAATCTATGAACCTATGAATCTATGAACCAGACGTACTTCAAAGAGCAGATACATAGACAACTGAAGTTTAAAAGGTGATGTAAACATAAGTAATAATGTACCAGTGTAGGGTCAGACACAAGAAAAAAAAATGACAGACTGACATAGTGCATACATTCAGACAACATATTTTCATATTAAATAACAGCAAATATGAAATAACAGTGGGATGTCTATAACACTGGAGTCAAGTACCATGAGAAATGCAGTTTCATTAGACTTTCATTTGGTATTTTACTGTCACCAGAGATACTTCAAAGAGCAGATACATAGACAACTGAAGTTTAAAAGGTGATGTAAACATAAGTAATAATCTGCCTGTGTAGGGTCAGACACAAGAAAAAAAATATGACAGACTGACATAGTGCATACATTCAGAGAACATATTTTCATATTAAATAACAGCAAATATAAAATAACAGTGGGATGCCTATAACACAGGGGTCATATTCTAAACACCAGAGGGACTCTGAGCTGGTGCAGAAAAACTACAATCAACCATGCAGATGTCAAAGCCAGGAGACAGCATTACAAAGGTACAGGAAAGGTGCAGTGCAAAGCTTCTAGCTAGTTTATCTAACATGTTTCAGATAATTATGCTTCTAAGTAAGTTTTCACAGCAGGATGTAGCTTAGGAATGACACTGTAAACAAGAAAAGGATTGTGAAATGCTAGTTATGTATCTCCATCATTAAAGTACTGTGATGTGAATAAGCTAGTTGTATTGCATGTACATGACAGTCACAATGGTACAGGAGTTATCCTATAAGACCGTGGTTCCCAGACTTTTGTGGACTGAGACTCACTTTTGAAAATGGTAATTTTTTGTGACCCACTACTCGCGCCAGCGTGCATGCATGTGAGGCATGCATGGTCCTCCTTGAAAGAGTAGATGCTGCCACCAAAGAGTGTTTTTTCAGGATTTAAAAGGGCCATGTAAACTATTCTTATACTTTAATTATTAGCAGAACCAGATCATGGTCAAATGGGGCCCCAGGCAGGGTAACAGATTGGGCCCCCCAGAGCAGCCCCCTCCCCAGCCATACCAGTGTTCCATTACTTGGCTATTTCTCCCCAGTTACCATGAACACTGTTCAAACCTATCAGTGTGCATACTGTTTTCTTATTTATTTTACAATAATTATAGCTCCATCCATACTCAACAGTCTCACAATGAAAACATACTTGGCAGGAGCAGTAAATGTCTCTGTCATATAGGAAAAGATGCCACCACTGTGGTGTTAAGTAAATTTTTGTTTTGTTTTTTATTTTTTTATGTTGAAGCCTTCTGGCTAGACGCAACCCACCCAAAATCAGTTTGTGACCCACACTTTGGGAACCTCTTCTATAAGAGGGCAGATAGCCTAGTATGAACCTATGAACCTATACCCCGGGTATGACTTCTGTGTCACTGTTAGACAGAGGCACAGTATACTAACCTCAAAAAAAGGACATAGCAAAATTAATTTAAAATGGGTGGCGAAAGCCAAACACATTCTGGCTAGGCTTATAAATGCCCTAGGGCAGATAGCCTAGTATGAACCTATGAACCTATAAGAGAATTGAAAAGATGTCTATGGATCAAAAGCACTTACAGATGTGCCAGATATGTTCAAACATAAAAAACTGTTAGAAATACAGTATAGATGAGAGAAATTCCATGAATGTATCAATGGTAAAGAGGTTCAAGTGAAAACACACCTCAGAAATCTGCAAAGTATGTCTAGAACAGCCTTGTACAAGGCATATCTTACACTGCACATGATCTGAAATCTGAAGATGAAGTACAGACTGGGAAAAATCTACACACAGCAAATATGCTGAATTGATTATAATTACCAAAACGAAATAAAAACTTGTTGGAATATTCTATGCTATGTCATCTCAAAAGTTTTAAATTTGAAAAGTTGGCGCACTTTTTATTCATTTCTGATGAAGCTACTGCATTGGCAGTGGTGAAAACGCTGTGATTTTACTTTGAAATTAAATTGCGTTCAAGTCATTTGTTGGTTGTTTGGTCTGTGGAAACCAGTTTGTTACTTTTTTCGATTGTTTTCCTGGTTCCTTCACTTGTTTGTTTCATGGCTACTGGTGGTCCCTCTAGTCCAAGGACTCCTAACATTTTTGGTTCTGTTACTCCGGATGCAGTTAACAAACCATCGAGTACCCATGCTTTGCTTCTTTCTTTAACTGAACATTTGGACTTAATGAATGCCTGCTTGAATAATATTGACCGGAGAGACGCGGACAGGATGAGAAGAAACGAACACGGGTCCATAGTTATCTCTCCTAATAATCAGTCCGGTAATGGTTTTCTGCAGTCAATTCCAGCAGGGCAGCCTCCACGCCCTTTCATTTACCAGGTTGCTAATGTATCTATGCAACCAATTCCAGCAGGGCAGGTCACCCGTGCTTCAACATCTGTTGACCACAACATCGGCTCTAATGGAGTCACTGTTAGGGACCAACCAGCGATGGGTACATCTTAACTTATTCACGGAACATCTGAAAATATAAATCTTGGGCTTATTGGTGTGCCTTCTTTAACAGAATGGGTCGAGAATTTAGCTTCATTCTCTTTTAATAGTCAACCAGCTCCTGGCTCATTGGCTTCAGATGTAGGTGTTCCTGTTAATAGCTCGGACACTATAACTGAGAAATTGAAACAACTTGATGGTAAAATGTTGAAATTGAAGAAACTTCAAGTTGGAAGTGGCATACTTCCAACAATGCCTGGCTGACAAGATTGTCCCTAAGGGTCTTCGTAATAATTTTTCTCCGACAGGCTTGCTTATGGATACAACTTTTTCAGCTGACTTGTTGGTACTGTTCGAAAGACAAGGGGCTCAACTTTTGGAGCCCATCATCAAACATTACTCTAATCACATTGCCGGCCTTACTATTGAAATCAGTAGACTGGATGACATGATTAAAATAGACATGGACTTTGCAAGATACAAGTATGACTACAACCGTATTTTCTCAAGCATTGATGCTTTACTTATCAAGTTAAAATCTAATAAGTCAAAAAAACTGATCAGGGATAGGTATGCCTACCAAAATAATTGTGCATACCCAAAACTTACTAAACCTATCCAAATTGATGCAAATCAAAATAGTGATAACATTTCTAGTAGGCATGGTACCCTTGACCATTCCCTGGACCTTGAGGTTATAGAAGAAGACGTAGAAGAGACATCTACGCATGGTCCAAGGAGAAGTAATAGGATTAGAGCAAACAATCAGAACAATTTTGCTAGCATTAACTATAAACCTAATCAGAAAGCTTTTTTAGGGAGCAGGAACAATCGCCAATATCAGAACAAAAGCAAAAACTGGAACAACAACCGTCGGTAGACGACCAGTGTGGTGAACCTGTCTTGGAAATCTCTTTTCCCATTATTTTGACTAACACAAAGGGGGATTTTCATATTTATAATTTTACTGATGTCTTTTTAGATGCTGATCTAGTTGACCTTTTGGCTAATGGATACACTTTTGTACCTGATCAAAGGTTCAACTTAGCAAAAACTTTAATTGATCTAAAATGTTTTGTACATAAATTAAACTTGAATGTCTTATTCAGTAATAAACTCCCTACAGACAAGACAGCACTTAAGCTTTCTAGTACTTTTAACCCTCCGTTACACCATAACTTACATATTTTTGAAAATATTTGTGAAGTTGACATCAGACATTTATCTGCTTTAGATAATCATAGACCCACACAGAAGAAGGGGAATATTTCTAGTGACCAATTTAACGCTTTGAATTATTTATGTAAGATGCCGGTTAGAGTAATCAAACCGGACAAAGGGGGTGGTCTAGTTATTCTAGATAAAATGGATTACAACAACAGAATGTTGGCTGTTTTGAATTCCCCTGCTTATTCAGTATCTTCACTGAATGAAATGATAGGGTCTCATAATAGGATCAAGGGGTATTTTAGAGACCTATTCTTGTCTGGTAAAATTGACCTCGATACTTACAATTTCATTGACATTATTTCTCTGAGGGTCCCAGTCATGTTTGGAATTCCTAAGATCCACAAGGACTTGCTAAATCCACCTATGCGAGCCCTTGTGGATGGTAGGTCATCAATGACTCATCCATGTGCTCTGTTAATTGATAGTATTATTTCCAAGCACCTTAAATTAATACCAGAGATTTGCAAGGATTCGTGGTCCTTTTTGCGTTCCATCAATGAGAATGAATTTGATGACTCTCTTAATTTCCTTACTATCGATGTCATCGACCTTTACACTTCCATCCCTCACCAAGAAGCTGTTGAGTGGGTTGAATTAATGTTGAGGGATTTAAAAGTGCCAAATAATGACATTGCTATTGTTACAGAGTTATTAGACATAGTTCTTTCATCTATTTTTTTTATCTTTGACAAACAATATTATTTTCAAAAGCAAGGGACAGCTATGGGCTCACCTTGTGGTGGTAGTGTTGCGAACTTGTTCGTGGCTTATTGGGAGAAAACTTTCTTACTTAATAATCTAGTGTTTAAAGGATCTATGAGGTTTTATACCCGGTTCCTAGATGATGTTTTCATCCTATTCCAAGGTGGAGCCGATTTGGCTTACGATTTGGTTACATATATGAACAGCACCACTGAATTCTTGAAAGTTACATACCACTTTTCAACCAGTGAGATTGATTACCTGGATGTGAAGTTGGTTAAGGATTTGGAAAATAAAAAATTTGTGTCATCAATTTTTAGAAAATCTACTTATTGCAACTCCTTCCTTCACTTCTCGAGTAACCATCCATGGAAGCAAAAATGCTCCATTGTAAAAGGACAACTCATAAGAGCTGTCCGCATGTGTAGTACTGTTTCGGCTTTTGAACAAGAATGTTTGTTCTTGAAGGGGTTATTCACCAATCGTGGCTACCCTGAAAAGCTGATTGATGATTTGATTGATGAAGTGAATTTTAAGAGATTAAATGGGTTTTATAAACCATTGCTTAGCCAAGGAGAACATCTATGCACAATTGATTGTGGTGATGCATCAGTTGACCCTGGGGTAAGCTTCCCTCATTCACCTGTTCCATCATTTCGGTGTACGGTGGAACGTAACTTTTCAGTGAGTTTCATCACAACTTTTAACAACAATTCGGACAACATTGTTTCCATCATCCAAACAAATTGGCATTTCATTAAATGTAACCCTTTATTGTTGGATAAACTAGGCATGGCCCCCATAGTTGTATACAAGAGAGGGAATAATCTTAAAGAACTTCTCCAAAGGAATTTGGATTGCAATTCCTTTATTAGACAAAAAGGCACATTTATATGTGGTGCATGCAATTGGTGTTATATGTTAAAAACAGGCAATGTATTTTCCGTTAGGAACAGGAAATATTATATTAATCATAAGATTAATTGTAATACGAAATCTATTGTCTATGTGGCCCTCTGTGACTGTTGCGCAGCATTCTACATTGGTAAAACGGACCGTAAGTTCCGTGAGCGTATTTACCAACATGTATACGCCATTAAAAACAAAAAAATGTGAGAATGCTTTAGCAAAGCACATCAACAGTCACTCAGGGCATAGTTTCCATTTTATGGCCATTGACCATGTTCCCCCAAGTATTAGGGGTGGACCGTATTCTTTAATTTTGGAAACCCGTGAACTTGAATGGCAAATCAAATTAGATGCCTTCACAGTATCGGGTTTAAACGAAAATTGTAATACATCTTCTGTGTTAAAATATAAAAGTTATTTAAGGTGAAAGAAGTGTTTTGCAATTACAAATTGAGGCATCTATGTAAAAATATATATATATATATTTTTTACATTAGGGGTTTTATTTAACCAATTATTCAGTTGCTTTGTCATTTAGCAGTGGCCATAGGTCCCGTATATTGCTTTTTAGTTTTTCCTAGTTTACTGATTTTATACTTATTAGATTTGATTACTAAAACTATTTGCATTTGTGAAGAATATTACTACTTAGACGGGTATTAGTATTATTATTATTATTATTATTATTATTATTATTATTATTATCCTCTGAGAGTGCTTTATCTGGATATATAAAAAACTTGTTTTTTCTGTGTTGAATAAGGTTTTACCATCGCAACCTTATTTGTATAATGCACGAACACAAATATACAACATATATTAGCTGGCACATTGACTGTAGGGGTTTTGTATAAACTAAAGCCTTGTTTTATTTTATTTTTATTTAATTGAATTTATTGACTTCTCTTTGAGAATGTTATTTTAATTACTGTGGGTACAGGAAGTGACGCATAGCTATGTCATCTCAAAAGTTTTAAATTTGAAAAGTTGGCGCACTTTTTATTCATTTCTGATGATGCTACTGCATTGGCAGTGGCGAAAACGCTGTGATTTTACTTTGAAATTAAATTGCGTTCAAGTCATTTGTTGGTTGTTTGGTCTGTGGACACCAGTTTGTTAGTTTATTCTATGGGTAGTGCTATAGTTACTAGTGGCAGAATAAAATAGTAGAATTTCAGAGACGTAATGACAGTGGTTCAGAAATGCAGTTACTAAAAAACATAAGAAAAACACTGACAAAATTATAGTTCTCAATCAACTGAGAAAACAAATGTTTGAGAAGTTAAATGAGTCACATCTGGGTATAGTAAAAAGCAAAGGAAGACTAAAAGATATAACATACTGACCAGGAATATAAACTCAGAACAAAACATGCAGAGCTGTGCCATTTGCAATGGGTACATTCACGGCACATCAGAGAAATAACAGTATGCCATACCAGATTTTTCATGAAGCAGCACGGGTACAAATTTGTTCAAATTCAAAGAAGCCATGAATTTCTTGGGTCTATTGTTTTTCTCATGTTCCTTGATACACTGAAACTGACAACAAATTCATATGCAATTTCTACATTAACATCCATATTCTCATTACAGATTATATTTCATGTTGTCATACCTGACAGAGATTTACAATGCAAAAGTAAACAATTCAGAAGTTTTTTATGTGAGTGAAGTGCAGACATATGACATCCAAGCCACACAATCTACAGTGTCATGGGTAAATGGAAAGAACCATTCAAACAATGAGGAGTCTCACGAGGCGTAGCTACAATGATTATAATCGCACAGTTTTGGAACATAGTAATATTCCACGCATGGAATCAGTCTTTCACCAGCTCAGTCTTTACATGTTTCAATCTTTTATTTCTTAGCTCTCTACACATCACAAGCTTATCTGATTGGCACTGTTCATTGCTATCACAGCAGTTGTTTACCCAGATTTTGTACTATTAATTCAAACTAACTTAATCATAAATGCATTTGCATGCATTTCTAAACTTAATTTATACACATTTTTCTCAGTGTTGAGGATATTTGCATCAAAAACAAATATTTTGTGTTTAAATCACTATTTAGCTGTGTGCATGAAACTGTAGACATTTCCAGGGTAAATCTTTGAAGGTACAGACAGAAGTTTTTACATCAAGAAAAATGGCAAATGTGATAAAACACTGGAGAAGAAAATTAATCTGCTTTTACTAATAACCCTCCTCCACTCAACTAAAAGCAAGACAGATTCTTGGAACTAGTTATTAAAGTTGACAGATATTTAAATCAAAAGTACCAGTTTCTGTATAGAGTGACTTTTCTGCAACTTACTAACATCATCTGGATTAAAGCAACAACGGTTTACAAGAAATTAATGTCAGTGATACACTGTACTGAATAATATCACCCTTTTTACACCATGTACTGGAAGCTGCTTTTCCATGATCTCTGCAACCAGTAAAATATGGTAGAATGATAGCAGTACTTTCTAGAAAATATTCATCAGGGTCCCACAGTACAACTGTAGGGATGTATGTCTCCCTCTCTTTAAATACTAAGAAGGTAAGAAAGAGCAGCCAAAATAATTCTGATTTCCAGGAGAGCAGATATTCACTAAATGGCATAGCACCTCAGAAAAGCCAAGATGATGATGATGATGATGACAAATGTGCAAAAAAGGTGGCTATCAAAACTGAGTCAGACACAACAAACATACTGCCAGCTATGTGATGTTTAAAGAAAAAATCTTGATTATAATATAGATGATCTAAGTTTGACTAACAGCTCAGGCACCTGTAGCAGCTAGCAAGGGAGGATGGGAATGAGTAGCTGCTGTCAGCTCACCTATTCTGAGTCAGGAGGAAGGCAGCTATGGCTCATCGCTTGTCTGACCCCTACTTGAAGCACTAAGTACTGCACTCATGGAACATTAGCCTGTGAGTATGTTGATAGGTGTGTACTAGGCTAATGGCCGTGGAGCCTTTACAAGCCAAGCCCATAGAAGTGTCCTGGCACTTTGCCGCCCAACGTTAGTTCCCAGTGTCTCTATCAATTAGAGCAACTGGAGTGATCCCTGGGGTGAACTTGCTATTTTCCATCCACTCATCAAGATTTCTCTTGAAGAGGGCTAGTGAGGTGCTCTGCTTCACAAGTCTATTCCAGAGCATGGGCAGTCTCTGGGTTATGAACCTGGCCCTCCAGCATGTTCTGTTGATTGTGGTAATGAGGTTGAGGTATCTGGAGCATGTAGTGCGGAGAGATTGGGATTTCTTCAGAAGTAGCATTTCTAACAGAGTTGGGTCAGACATGGCTTTGTAAGTCAAGCAGAGATCGCCTCTTAGTAGACGATATGAGACAGAGAACAGCGAGAATATATAGAGAATAGTTTTTTTTAGTCTGTCTGTGTAGGACATGTGTTTAAGGCCAGGATCCTCTTTGTGGGGTACTTTTGTGGCCTCTCCAGCTGTTGCAGGTGTCTAGTGAGGTACATGCCAAATAGGGCATTATACTCTATGATTGGTCTAATGAGAGAAGAGTGGAGAGAAATGATGGCATCTTTCTTCCTGGATGAAAAATGCTTGGTAATGAGATGTGCCACATAGAAGGACTTTCTGACCACAGTGGCAATGTGGTAGTCGAAGGAGAGGTTGCTGTCAACCTGTGTCCCCTGATCTCTTATAATGCCTTCAGTGTTCAGTGGGCTCCCATCGATGTGGTAATTAGTGGGAACTAAGTTTTTCCCAAAGGGGATGATGACGCATTTTTTGGCTTTAAGCTTAAGGCCATGGTTTCGACACCAGTCATTGGTTTCAGTGATGCCTTCCTGTAGGATGTCTACATCACTTGGGGAGTCAATAATGGCTCCCAGCTTGCAGCCATCTGCTAACTTGATCAGCCAGAGTCCCTCCATGTTGGCCTGGACTTCTGAGAAGTAAATGCAAAACAGGAGAGGACCCAGGACCAATTCCTGCAGGACTCCACTCGTGACTGGTCGGAATTCTGACTTGGAGTCCACTACTTTCACACTGTGGGTTCTGTGATCCAATCTGCAATCCACCTAATGATATAGGGTTTGATGCCTAGTTTGGTGAGTTTATCAATAATTCCTAAGTGAGGAATGGTATCAAAGGTCTTGGCCATATCAAGGTAGGTTGTATGAACTGCCTTACCTTCATCCACAGCTCTGGTGACTGACTCAAAGAAGTCAACCAGGTTGAGCAGGCATGATCTATCTTTCACAAAACCAAGTGTAGGATCTAGAGTTTGGAGATTCCCTGTATCCTCGTTAATTAGGTTCATGATGATGCACTCCATAGCCTTACATATCAGACTTGTCAGGCTAATGGGTCGATAATTTCCAGGGTCTGTAGTTGCTCCTCCTTTATGGAGAGGGATGACTGTAGCAGTGTGCCATTCTGTAGGGACAAAGCCTGAGGTGAGGCTGTGAGTGAACAGGGCACACAGATGTGGTGCCAGTTCGCTTTGTAATTCATGCAGAACATAGCCAGGGATATTGTCGGGTCCCATGGAAGCTATATTCTTGGCCTTGGACAATGCAGTTTTAACCTGTGCTGCAGTAATGCTGAGTGCCTGGTATTCTTCCGGTATTGAGATTGGTCATTTGGGGGAGGGGGGTAATGTTGGCACTGAATCTGTCAGCCAGTATGTTGGCAAAATCTGTTGGCTCAGTATAGGAGGTACCATTGTGCAGTAAATGAGAGCACATCTGGGTATTGCAGTGGAGATTCTTGATACAACTATAGAAGGCTTTGTGGTTGTTTTTTTGTGTCTGTCACAATTCTGCCTTCATAGTTGTCTATTGAGGTTTTGATGAGGGATCTCAACTTTTTGTTGAGGATGATAAGGGAATTTTTCCAGTCTTGGGACTTCACCTTTTTCTGCAACAATTTCTTCCTTCTGTTGTAGAGTTTATTATTGTCTGGGGACCAGACTGACTTCCTTTTTTTGGAGGAGAGCATCTTGGTTCTGTTGAGTATGGCTAGTTCCATGCATTTATGTACGTGTTTGTGCAGTGCAATGGTGTATGATTCAGCAGTCATGCATCTATTTTCCATTGGCATGGGTGCCATGAAGTTAGCCACCTCTATTTTTAGGAGTCAAAAGTCAGCTCTGGAGAAGTTTTTCACAGTGGATACCTTTGTGGGGGGTGTGGGTAAGATGTGGATTTCCATAGTGATTAGTTTGTGGTTGGATCTAACCAGGGAGGAGCTGACTATTGGTGTAGAGCAACAGTAACCCATGTTTGTAACAACCAGGTCAAGGATGGTGCTTCCTCTAGTGGGAGTAAAAATGAGCTGGTCCAGGACATTGGAAGTGATGAATTCCAGGAAGCGTTGGGCCAGTGCATTGGTGCAGGAGTAGTTTTCCCAGTTGATGGAACTGTCTGTATGCTTGCAAACAATCTGGGAGAACATGTGTGGCCATAATCCTTCTCAAAGGAAGCACAGAACTAGAAGCTTAGTGAGCTGCTACAAGGGGGGAAATGTTCCAGTGGGACAGGATATGATGCCAAATTGGATTGGTATGCATTCCTATTCTGTGTCATCCAGTTCTAACTATAGAGGAATAAGTGGGTTAAAAAGGCACCCATGCAGGAACAAATACGTCACAAGACTTTAATCTGCTTCAGGGATGCCCAGCCCTTATTGTCCAATGGAATGAGTGGGCCAAATGAGTGAAGGTAGTTTAGCCATCTTGCTGGTCTGGTGGAGAATATAAAAAAAGATAGACAAATTAAGTACAATGAAATAAAGGATAGGCAGCAAGTCAGACTGGAAAGCAAAGCTGTTGAATAAATGCTTTCCAGTTTGCATTTACAGGAGAAAGTAATAAAATCCATCCAGAATAATCATCAGAGATAAAGATGTTGGTTTTAGTCTTTTCACAATGACAAGAGTTTTGAAAGTTCTCTATAACCTAAAGCAATAAGAGGCAATGATACATAGTGGGCAACACCCTAGAATTCTTTAAGAACTGCTGGGGATCTGCTAATACTGCTACCTGGCCATTTAATAAATCATGAGAAAAGGGTAAGGTTCGTGAAGGATGGTTGAGGGTATATGGAATTCCTATTCATAAGACAGGCAATATGACCAAGGCTAGCAACTTATAATCTGCAAGTCTGACCACAGACAAAGGTAATATAATGCCCACTGAACAAACAGCTTTAGAATATCCAAAGTCACTGGGACTCTATACAGTATACTGGTATACATAGTGTTAATATTATAGAGCTTACCGAAAGAAAATATTTGACATGAAACACACCCCCTTCTGGATGGTAGTTATAAGGACTTTATGGAGACTGGGGGCACAACCATGCTGTCTGAGTCTTTACTGAACAACATGCAGACATTATAAATACATAATGTTAAAACAGCAAGAGGTGAAAAGTTTTTTTCTTTTTTTTAATTAACATTCCCTACTGCCGAAGTACAATTTATATTTTGAAATTAGTTTCTTACTAATTTGATTAGATTTACACTGACATAGCGCATTAGGAGATAATTAAGAAACATTGTGGTCTCCTTGAAAACACCAAGAATTCTTGTGCTGCAAGTTAATTTATCAGAAAACTGGAAGCTGTGAATCCAGAAATTTGCTTTTATTTTTCCTCACTTTGAGTCAAACAGCTAACAAATCTGAAAACAGAGTGCCAACTTTTTGCATGTTGTTGAAAGATGTCTTGAAGACATCTAATACAAGAGGAAAAAAAGACTAAATAGTAGCAATGAGTGAGAAATTTGAGAATTATTGTGCACCTAGGAGAATCTTGCACTCAACCATCGTGTTCTTTTCAAAAACTCAAGGCTGTAATAGATGCTTAGGTTAATGAAAAAGAACAATGCCAAAGGCTGTGAATTTGGTGAGCTGCATGGTTCAATGACAAAAATACAGTCTGCATTACAAGAAATTATTATAATGGGCAGGCTATTAAGAGAATTGAACAATATACTAAACAAATCAAAAATAACAAAAATAATGTCTAGAAAATAAACCACTGACTTTACTTTCCCCTCCACTCCATAGTATCTCAAATGTTTGCCTTCTAAGGTGTTGATGTTCTGTTTTCCAGATGTTTTTTTGTGTCATTTCAAGAGAAGTAGACCTGCCTTTATCTAAGATGTGGATGTATCCAGAGTAAGTGAGAATACAAATACAAAATCAAAGGAACTGACTGATGAAATAAAAGTGTGTAAGATGAAATGTGTAGAATAATTAGGTGAAAGTGAAGCCTAAAAAATAAATTAATGACAGCACTAATACTGATGAGAAAGAGAACCAAAAGATGCTCAGAAATATAGCAGTTACTATAAGTCTAGTGTATGTACAGACGTATAAAACATATATGATCAGACAGAGAAACAATTATTAGCAAACACATACTTATGGCAAGGAAGCAGAATTGAAAATAGACCACAAACTCATGCAAAGCGTCTTGTGGAAGGCACCTCCAAAATTACAGAGGTTGTTGTTTAATCTGCAGAAGTATGACTGGCTAAAAGTGAAATCCATGATTCAGCACAGGTGAGGATAGTTCATTTCCAACTGTACTGCTACTTGGGGGAAGAATGTTTCTTAGACAACAAGTATAAAAAAACTTTAACCCAACAGGGAATACTAGTAAATATGGACAAAATGAGTTCAGCTATAATGATCACTTGCAATCACAACAAAAGCAACGGCAACAACTACAGCATTATCAAAACAAGTAGCATACATAGCAGTAAATTGATTTACAGAACTGTAAATAATGTAACAAACTCACTTCTTACTTCCATCCTTATGTAATGCCCGTATTGATATTAATGAAAGGAACTTTAATTTGAAAATAATTACCATTACTGGTTATGAACGCAATGATAACTAGCTTAAGCTTTTGTCCTCTATGTATCCCCATGTTTTTTCTCCAGTTATGTAAAATAAAAAAAAATAGAATTTGAGGATCGGTATATGTGATGCCCACCACTGCTACCAATGTGTAATTAACACCAATATGCAACATCCCCATGCTAGTCCAGTAATCAAGGAGTCTGAATCCTCACCACTGACACTGGAGAGAGATGTGCACTTAGAATACAAATGGATACACTTAGTATTTCCAGATGTTGACCACTCTGCATCAATTAAAATTTCCCTTAAGGGCACATAGAGAACACACTCAACCCGGGATCTGGATGTCTCTATGTCTGTCTCCCTCCAGATCCCCAATGCGAATCCCCACTGGTACAGCTATAGGGTTATGTCCTCAGCTGAGTGTCAAAGCTAAGTCCTTCAGCACACTCTCTATAAGCCCAGTGCTTAGCGTTCCTGCCCCAAGTAGCTGACACACACACCCTTAGAGATTTTATTTTTCACACACATGCAACTAGGAAAGGCTAGCACAGATGTATCTGCTGTGCCCCCTTCTGCCCAGAGTATAAGGTAGTTATCACTGAGACCAGACACTTCACTATCAGCTACTCTAAGGCCCTTAACAAAGGGTGTCCAACTATATTGTGCAATATTAATACTAATACAAATGGTAGTAGCTGATCAAGATGGCTAGGCCTTTTGGAGTGGCCCACACAGTGTCACCAAATAAATATAAGTACTGTCAAAGGTTAGATATGTTCTATAAGTATCAGCCACAATAAAAGTTTTAAATATATTCAATAATAAATAATAAAAGAGCATGAAAATACTGAATATATATTCACAGTAAAACACAGAGTTCAGATCACAGGAAATATTGAAAAGAATACTGATAAACAGACTTAGACAAATAAAGAAAAACAACATCTAATCTAAGCTTCACTACATTCCTGACTGAATCTAAGAGAATTATTGTCGCCTAGTTACTTACTACCGAAGGCAAGATGCGTTGGTGAGGGTTTTTCCAGTCAAGTTTCCCGAAACAGAATACCTCTGCAATTAATATCTAAAATATAATTTCCAAGAGGGCTGGCAGAATGACCTCAACTGGTCACCTGACTCTAGGTTCTCACAGTATTCCTCTTTGAAGCTGAAACAGGAAGTTAGCACAGACAACCACAATACACATCTACATGTTTATGGCAGTGCCTGGGGCCTCCCCTCTTTTCACTGAGATAATAGACAAAGGCTCTTTCCCAGACCCTGCATCTCTGGTCCTATCCAGCACTGTGCGGTGCCTTTTAATGGCTTAACAGCTCATTTACATTTACTTATTTTTCTTACAGTTAACCTCTGCTGTGCCAGTATCCTCTATTAAAACATATACATTTAATTCAGCTACAAGTACATGTACATTTCTCTTCATTTCAGCATGGTGCACTGTTGAAACACTTCAACACAAGCAAAGCTCACAAATACATTTTCAGCACAAGCATCTGTACAAAATCCGTTTGATATACAAATTGCATACAGTTCTAATACATTTGTAACATGAGCATCTTGTATAAATCAGTTTGATATTCAAAGGACATATCATTCTTTACAAAACTCCAGCTGGCTGTGCTGACACTTGCCCATATCATCACAGTACACATTACATCTGATGTATTAGTTTTCTAACATTAAGGGATGTAATGAAGAAATAGTTGATAAAATGAATATTGAAGATGATTCAAATGACAGTTTTCATTCATGTGTTTCAAACAGTGATGACTTGATTTATGCATATGATAGACTAAATGCTACTATGATTCAAAATAAGAGTACAGTTATTCCCCTTTTAAAATGAATTTATTAAACAGTTTTCTGCCGTGCTCAATATTCAGTGGCGGAGGCTTTTTATGAATTTTGTAATAGTAGAAGGAATATAGAATATAATTTAAGGAAAAATAAATAAAAATCAAAATGAATTTAGATGCAAATAAAAACTTAGTGTTTAAACAATCTGATAAAGAACATAATACTATTATGGATTGCAGACAATATATGAAAATGGGCAATGTTCATGTAAGTGATATCTTATGAAAGAATCAATAGAAGTAAATATGAGGAAGCTAAAGATGAATTTATAGTTTTGTTAGATAAAGGGGTAAGACTGGACTATATGACTAAGAATAAAAAAGTAAAACACCCAATTGCTTTGTATTTTTAGGAATGTGATGGAAATGAGAACACTGACTTACAAGCAACAATATCTGAACAAATACAACTACGTAGAAGAGGGGAACATTTTAAAAAGTTTGTTGTTATATAATGAATGTGTGTACATATTAAAATATCCGACATATAGACTAAGAGAACTTCACTTGAAATGTAACTGGAAGCATTTGCTATGATTAACTAGTTTTACAATGTGATTGGTTATTTGATATACAGTAGGTAGATTGAGCACTCTAAATTGGTCGTAGGTGTGACTGTGTATATAGGCGTTTTGTACAAAATAACCACAGCAGGACTAGCCACATAACAGTGTGAACATTGGCTATAGACAACTGATAGTGTTGATGTGACACTCTAATCCATGTGCAAAATATGGGAAAAAGGGGTTGTGGGTGGATGGATGGATGAATGAATGGATAGATGGATTATGTGTGAGATTTTATTTGGTTACTGTGTGAAGGCTCTTCCTGGGCCCCAAAGATTTTTCAATAAAGTTTGTGAGTGGAACTCTGCCTGCTGTTGTTGTTTTTATGACAAATACATTGAAGTGTATCTGTTCACTGAAGGGGTATCCCTGATGTTAGCATATCAGACAGTGGTCTATGTTTCAAGAGCATGAAATTTAAGAGGTCTGCCCAACAATGTGATTTCAAGCCTGAGACTACAGTCCCAATACACTAACAAATGTCTGACAGTAAAGAACCTGATGAACAGTACAATAGCAGTAGCAATGGAAAATGGAGACCATAATCTTACAATTTTTGAACACAGAAGTACTCCTTTGGAGAATATACATGTCTCACTAGCACAGTTACTAATGGGCATAAGATTAAAAAGGATATTGTCAATGTCTACAACTTTAATAATTCTATAGAATCAAGGCAAGCTAAGAGATTTTAGAAATAAACTATTGTCAGAAATATTACCGCAATCACTTAGAAAGCCTACAAGAACTGAAAATCCAGTCTCCTACCAATGCTCAGTATCAGCCTCTTGAAGCTGAGGTAATTGGCCAAGCAACTAAATCAATATTGTCAGGAAGGTGATGGCTAATTATACACAGAAACGAAAAACTAGAGGATCTAGCCCAAAAAATAAAATGTAAGCAGAGATAGCAAAAGTACAGAGATGTAACAGAGCCATGTCAGAAAATATTATTTCATGAATTAGATACTTACTTAGTCTTCACCACTGTCAAAGGAAGGACAGTCCCAAAAGAAAGAACAGAAACTCAGTAAGAACAGTCCTGCTAAATCTTCTAGATCTGGAATACCACTGAAGAAATTAGCCAGCTACATGGATAGTTAGAGAGTAGATCATGACACTAATGACTAAAAAAGTTACATTCACTGAAATGTCTAATGAATATAGAAAAATATTTGATTTACTATAACAAGCCTATGACATACTTGGTTTATACAAATATAATTTAAAAATAATCAGTGTACTGGTCTGTCCCAACACTGCAAATCGTCCAGGAAATCACCTGATTTTTTTCAACTGCTGAAGCTTGGCTAGGCATCAGACCAACTCCTAAATGTAAAAAAGAGTAAACCAATACTCTTTATACCAAAACAATTTAAAACTCAAATACACAATTTCCATATTGTTTCATTTGACAATACAAAAATTAAAATAATGACAGAAGCCAAATTACTGGGAGTACTCATAGATAAACTGAAATATGACAGAGCAAATCAATATCTTACACTATCCACAAGAAAATCCACAGCAGCAACCTACCTACACCCATCTTTATTGTACACATCACCTATCTTCACTAATCTCAATACCCTCAAGTCCAAACTTTATACATGCTATACTAAAATAGTAATATCTGTCACATCTTCATTTCATAAAACCCACCACTGCACAGTCCTAAAGGATCTAACTGGCTACAACTCCCAAATAAATTAATCTACTCACAAATGCCTACAAACCTATCTACAAGCTGGAGAGTTGTCCCTCTCTAAAAAGCATACTACTACCATACAGCAATAACAGACAACTATGCTCCAATAACAAATCTCTCCTAGCTGAAAGTAACTGAAAAAACTCTGCCGGAAACTCACGTTATTCTCACTGTTTCTCAAAACTATAGAATCCTATTCCACTAGATTTTAAAACTTACAGAAAGCAACAAATATTTTTAAAAGCATTTTAAAACAGTATCTGCAAGGCACTAGGCTCTGGTCTTGCTCTACACCAGCATAACTTCTGATCCAGAAGAAAATACGAGCTCCTGTACCTCTGACAATGACAGCTGCTCTGTATTAAATTCTCATATGATGATTAATACACTTTACCTTTTATCTCCCATTGCAAACATTTAACTGATTACATTTCTTAAGTACCTATTCTACTTAATCCTTGTTCTCCCTCACTTAGTTCCACTACTTATAATTTCAACCCAAATGTCAATCATTGTCTTTCCTTCTTTTTTCTTTGTATTTCTGTCAGCTACAACCTTATGCAAATATGCAGGCTATCTCTTATTTTTGTTTCTTCCTAAAGTCACAAACTGTATTAGGCAAGGTTAGTATTAAACATCTGTTACAGATAATTAAGTACAGAAAAATGTATATGTAACCAAGATGAAAATACATACAATATGGAAAATCAAAATATATTGTACATTGTCGATGTATGTGAATATTGGAGCTCTTCTCCCTGGGCCTACTCTGAAAAAGGGTATCTATCCTAATCGAACTTTCATGGTTAACAAAGATAAATCAATAAATTAGCGTATAAAAACAGTAAATGTTTCTATGAATCTTAGATCACATTTTTTCGCAATATATTTGGCTACACAATATGACACAGAGTGGTGGTCATAGTAAATACCATCAACTTAGATGAAAGTATGGTGTGGTAAGGATATCGCAAGGATCAGTGCTAGGATTTATCATTTTTAATGTCTTTGCAAGGGAAACTACAGAAAACTCGAAAGGAAAATGTTACTTTTTTGTTGATGATACATACACAGGCAACAGCTGTGATACACAAAGAAGATAAACAGAAGTATGAGCAAAGACCAGGAAAAACTGGAGAAATTGTCCAAGAATATTAACTTTGGTTCATAGTATATGAGAAGCAAATCAAGAAGGTGGAAAACCTCTAAAGACAAGCAACAGCAACAACCAATGAGGAAATGGGATTGGGAAATTGATGTCAAACGTAAGCAAGCACATTCAGATACTGCAACAAAAAGGGATACAGGAAATACTGACAAGCAAAGAAAGATATAACATCTCTAGTGAATAAGAGGTTATTATTCCCATATCCAAGACAGTTAATGAAACTCCATATAGGGCAATATATGCAGTGTATATACTGAGCCAGAAGATATAGCAAAAATCCTATACTGAGCATGAATATATAGCAAATCTACTGGCTAACAAATGATCCTGACAATATCCCAGGATTCTTCCTTGGTAGCAAGAAACACGACTTGTCAGGACCACCCGAAATCAGTATCTAACTGTAGCTTCCAGACAAGCTTCATGTCAAGCAAACAGATGAACTGCATCTGTCATCCCTCTGCACAAGGGAAGGCCACCTACAGACCCTGGTAACTACAGATCCATAAGTCTGACTAGTCTCATATGCAAGGCCATGGAAAGAGTTATCACAGAAATGATAAACAATGATAGGAATTCTTCAGACACTGTACCCAACCCAGTTTGGTTTCAGCAAAGGCAGTTCATGCCTAAACATCCTGGTGAACATTTTTGAGAAGGTCACCAAAGCAATGGATGTGGACAAAATGCATACGGCCAACTAAAATCTGACCAGGGCATTTGACACAATATCGCACTCGGGCATTATAGACAAACTCATGAAATTAGATATAAACCCATATGTTACCAACTGGATAGCTAGATGGCTCCCAGATAGGACCTAAGAAGTTAGAATAGGTGAGTCTACCTCCACAAAGAGACCGTTCACTGGTGGAGTTCCTCATATCTCTGTGCTGGGTCCACTCCTTTTTGGCATCTGTTCTCTTAAGTCAAGGCCTACACAAACAGCCTCTGAATGGCTAGGTTTGCAGACACATTCACTAGATGCAGTCATAGAATTCCCCAGTGACACAAGTACTCTCTAAGAAGGTCAGACACAGAGTAATAACTGGTGCCAGAGCCAGTAAACTCAATGCCAAAAAATGTATAATAGTATCTTATGGGGAAAAGAGCTACCTCTGGAAACTATTACACTGATGATACACTCCTAATAGAAGACCCAGTAGTCAGGGACATATGAACATTTGTAGACAGTATTCTGGCCTTTGACCATCATGTGTCTGTGGTAGTAAGGAAATCATTCTATGTTGCACAACTTCTAAGAAAAGATATGGAACCTTGGACCAAGAGGGTCATTGTTCCACTGTACTCACACAGCCAGTGAATACAATGCCGCCTTCAGTAAGTGCCTAACCTGGCATGCACAACAACTTGGACATCCACAGAGGTTCCTCTCAAAAAGAACACAGGCGGTAGACAATGTGTCTGGGCAGACTGCTGAGAGGTGATCTGTGTCTGACCTAGAAGGCATCCCCTGATCCTACTCTTTTGGACCTGCTGCACATTTGCAAAACAAGTAACATCAGAATTGCCCAATCTAGGAATCTAAACTTCATCTAAAATACAAACAGTGTATGTTGGAAGTACAGGCATGCATCTCAGAGATGACTCCTTCTCTGGAACAGCATTCCTGTCTTTGCGAAACAGAGTTCTTCCCTAACCCAATTCAGGTGTAACTTGGATCTGTGAATGGAGAATCAGAAATGTATCCATGGTTTGGCACCTAATGTCTCTTACAGACAGAGGCAGCCTATAAATACTAGACCACCCATGCCCAAGCCTACAAATACCTTCCTCTGCATAGCAAAATTATCAGATATATTTGGAAAGCATGGCTAGGCCTAAAAAGGCCCCTGTGTTCGTTAGCCTAGTATACACCAATGAACCTATTAGGATAAAGAACAGAGGGAGCTATGGAGACAGCAACAAACATGGTGCCTGTTTTTCAGTGGAAGCCAAATAATGAAATACCACAACAGTTTAATGACCATATTTATAAAGAAAGAAAACAAACAAAGGACATGACAGAAATGTCACAGTATGTAAAGGGATCCAAAACATTCCACGTAGGCATCTTTTAAAATCAACATCTATGAAAAGAAAAGGATGTGGTTTGTGTCCTGCTCAGAAATGACATAAGAAAATATATTTTACAAAAAAGTACTGGATAATTGGAACAGCTTTCCTGAAGAGGTAGTAGGGTCAAAACAAAACAATCCAAAGTTGTGCAGAACAGTCATAAGGCAATTCTTAAATTGGGTTGAAAACATTTTTAAAGACAGGGCCTACAACTTATGTAAACAGGGAAATGAATAAATTAGTTGAGCCATGTAGTTTGCTTCTGCTGTCAGATTCTATGCTTCTGTGCTCACTTTACCCATAACATACTAAACTAAAATTTTTATCTGCTGTGCCTCCCATTTCTAACTGGCTTTTGGTAGTGTTTATCACCTCAAACCTCCATTTTCAACTCAATATTTAACAAGCACTCCACTTTATTGGTTGCCAGTCTTATCCATTCTTGCTAAGCACATTTGTTGCTACTTTACAAAGACTACTTAGCCTGTCATCTGTTGCTTCACTCAAACAGTATTCATCAGTGGGTAAAGCACTTCAGAGTTTTGCAGAAGCCTGTTGCTATGTTATACAAATCAAGGAGCTATACACTTCGTATACACTTAGTATTTCCCACATACAGGGTCTCTCCAACTACATTATCAATGCACTGTAATGCAACAGAGTATAATGACTGTAATGCATTATACTCTGCTGAGTTGAAAATCTTTCTTTTACCTTGAGAGCTGAAACAGAATCTTTGTAAATAAAACATTATGTATGCTCTAATATATAACTTCTAAGTTGGTGAGCAACGTAATTCATGGATATTAGTTAATTAACTAATTAATATAAACCAAAGCCTGAGAAAGCCAGGCATTTATGCTAGCAGTCACTGTGTTTAAAACTATTTGAAAAGGTATTTAAGAAGCCCTACTAAACAAAACTGTTGCTAGGGTAAGAAAAGGGGGTTAACTGCTCTAGGCACAAGCTGTTAGACGGCAAGATCAGCAGTGCAGAAGAGGTGCAGACCAATTGTTTCAAGCCAGTGATGAAGTCGCTGACTGTTGTTTGGTGCCTGACCACACTTGCCAGTTGATTCTTGCAGGTACATTAATCATTTAAGAAGTTAATATTGTAATATCAGTTGCTAAAATGATTGGCTTGCAGTATGTGTACATGTGTGTGTGTGTGTGTGTGGGGGGGGGGGGTTCAGACATTCCACCTCAGCTATGGTTGAATAGGCCACCAACTAGGGATAGTCTTCAGCACCAACTGACTTAGCTACTGCTCTTCCTCAAACAGCAGCACCCTTGAAGGAGAGAAGGTGTGCTCTTGTTTTATAAGGCACATAATGTCTGAATTTGTCATTGTCAGTTATATGCTTTTTAGAAGTATTTCAGTACATGATATATACTGCCTTGTTGTACAGTTTGCTGCTTTAAAATATTCAAAATTCCATTCCATTTCATGTTATATTAATTTAAATGTGAATTTTGTTTTGTGCACTGTATGCTGGACCTCTGGAGAATGTGATAATGTACAATTAACCTACTACAATCAAAGCAGTCCACCAAAGCACCACAGATACCAAGCTGTAAAAGATAATGGTTTGTTCATGGCAGAAACATGCTGCTTCTGTCCTGCACAAAAGAACTTGCTGACATGCTCATCATAAGGATCACTTTTGCAAAATTTGTAATATGAATAGGAACTAGCTGTAGGTTGATGTTGGTCATCATATCTAATCTTCTTCAGCAGTTCAATGCATACAGTCTTAAGCCATATCCATCAGTAGAGCAATCTGGCTACAAAAGGCAATGCACACATTACTCAGTTATTTTCTGCTTCCTCATCTGAAAGGCCACTCTTCTGGGTTTTACTGATTCTTTGGCTATTTAAAAATGTTCAGTCTTTGCCACACCTGGGTGCAAAGTGATTTCTTTTATTGACATTGATTGACATTGATCGAAATTACATATGTATAGTTTTGTGGTATTGCAAACGTACTTCCAGAAAAACATCAGATCCTTCCAAACACGTATTCAGTGTCTTTTCTGTTTGGGAGAGTTAAAATTCTAAAAATTGTGAAGAAAGTACTAAATTTAACAAAAAAATCTTTAGATTGAAGAACCAATAATTTACAGTGTTTAGAAAGCATTAACTTAATTTGTTCTCACTCCTTTTAACTTTTGTTTGTTCATTTAGCCAGGGATCTACTTCAAAAATTAAGCATTTAGTTGGAAAGTGTCTAAGTCAAACAAATAGTATGTGCAGTTATCCAGTCATAAAGTTTAGGAATTAAGTACTATAACATGAAGATCAAGTGTTTCAAAGGGGCAGATGCTAATGGTCTTGCTGTACCAAGTAAGCCCACCCATTTCCTTGCTAATGGTATTAAGAGATATTCCTCTATTCCACAGGATGAAGACTTCTCAATCTCCTATTCTACCGATCACCTCATTGTCTAACAGGGCATGTTAGGAGAGGAAGAAATGCTGGAATAGGCTGCACTGTTTCCAGTTATGCTTATCAAAATGCAGTAATTGCTAGAACCATTAAATCGAGAAAAAATAAATGGCATTCCCAAGACATCAGTCCAGTCTTAGGGCACTTGCTGCAGAACTTTAAACTAAATTTTTTTAATTTCTGGCTCTGGAGACTACCTCTTGTTTATATGTCACTTGGTGACTTCCCAGCTATTACTGTCAGTGGGCAGATGCCCATATTTCAATCGACTGTAATTTAAAAGAACAAGATGCCCAATTCTATGGGGGTCAATGACTGGATGTTTGTCTCCTGAACATCCAGTGCTTCTCCTGAAATATGACAAAGTAATTTGAAACACTGCAAAAGGCTAACCAAGTTACATTAATACCTTCCAAACCATCGGGATTGTTTGTTTAAAGATAAGAAAAAGGCCTTCATTCCCCCTCTTTTAGCTCACTGGAGAAATAAGATTCTGTGTCTTATCCATGTCTTCTTACTATGTGAGGTTAAGCACTTGAGACTTGTTGTTTTGAGTAGCCCAAGTGCTTATATGTAATCTCTGGTCATTTGACTAGACAGGTCAACAAAAGATCAATAAAAGCAGACCTTTACTTTGTGAACTAAGCCAAAAGATGAATAGACAAATTAAATTTTTACCAATAGGAATGACTGCAAGAAGAGGTATAGAAAATGGGCAAGGGGGAACTGGAATTTACTGGAGAAAATTAGAAAATGGACCAAGGTATTGGGAGCAAATAACAAGTGAGGGAAAAGGCATAATATTGGATAAGACTGAACAGAATTTTGGACTGCAGGTTGGAGATTGTCTTCCCTATCTGGGATTGCTAGTAGTACATGCTAAGATAAAGTGATGGGGAATGTTAAATGAAAGACTAGGTCTGGTTGAATTTATAGTTGACTCTAGAACAGAAGCCACAGTTAAAAAAGGGATAATTAATACTGCATATAACATAATACATGATAACTATAAGATCCAAAAGAGAATGGCAAATACCTGGAAATTAGAATGCAAAGTCAATATACTAAGGAACAATGAGATATTTATATGGCTCCCAAGAATGACAACAAAATCTAGAAGGTTTAGTATTTTTGCATGGTAGTATCTGCACAGGCATTTTTATATCCCAAGTGCACTTTAGATACATTTTCCATAAGTAGGTAGCAATTGTTAAAGATGTGATGAGAAGCAGGAGGATACTTGGGAACATTTTTTTATTTTTTTGTGTCTGGCATGCAACGAGTTGGTAGATTTAAAAAATTCCCTACACGGTACTCTGTCAGAAATGTTGGGAAAGCTAATTATTTTTTTTACCTGAGATGTAGAAACTAAATTGCTTAGATACAGTTACGGCCATACTAAGTTTAATGCTGTTAGATTTTTAATTTCCATTTTCTAATAATTACTAGAAAATGGAAATCAAAATGTAAGCTATCCATAACAGAATTAATGTTGTAAAGGAAATAAAAGAATCGGTGTGATCTTTAGAAAAGGGAAAGTGCAAACTACAAATAAATAGACTGCATCTGTGGGAACAATCATGCAGAATAATGTTTAGAAGCAGTGAAATTTCAGGGAAGGCAGGGCTTGAGCAATATATATAATGTTAAATGGAATAATAATTGGTAAGAAAGAAACCAAAGATGTAAAATGCATGAAGGAAATTTTTTTGCAATCTTTTCTTAAACTGTATGTGTAACCTTGTCACCATATAAAGTACATAAAAGAAAAAAGCAGAGTCCCAGGTGACAGTACTTCTCTTGCAGGTATTTTTATTTATTTTTTTAACATTGGCAGGACAGTATAAAGATATTGTTAAATTGAAATTAAAAGCAACAGGTCACACTGACAAACTGACTGTAGAGCTGTGTATTCATATAATGACAGTTTTAATGAAACCAGCTGACCAAGCTCTACTGTGAAATTATAAACATTTTCTTTATAACACAGATATAACTGTCAAATACAATGCACTTCTTAAGCTGGCTCTGATTACCAACTGTCCACCAAAAAGTCTTTAAAAACAATTTTATAGTTTCAAAACTTTGTCCTTGATGAAAACATTCTTTTTCTGTATTGAAGCCTTCTTTATCTGTATTCTTATCCTATCCAGAGAAAACCAGTTCCTTCAGCAAGCTGACTTTCACAAATGCTCTTTCATTGATAGGATAAGTCTGTAACTTTTGCTGTGTTAGCCATGCTCATCCAGAGAAAATCAGTTCTCAGCATGCCAAAATGTTCTTTCATTGACAGGATAGTTTGTAACTTTTTCTGCTGTTAGCTATTTCCCTTTAGCTTGAATGTCTGTGTATATTAAACTGTTTAGGATATTTCAACAAGCCTTATTGTTAATGCTGTTTGTTACAAAAACATTCAGAAGTATAATATTTTTTGTTCCGCACAAGCACATTTTGTTAAGCCAATGGATCACATGCTATTCTAAAATATATTCAAGTATGTTTTTTATTGTCATGCAGGCACATGCCTGTCATTTTTCCTGCATTTGCAGGCTCTGTATTTTTATGCTAGTCCTAAAAATATCACACTGTAAATATGAGAGACAGCAGTTTTACCAATACATGCTGTTACTGTGAGAAAAGCAGTTTTACCAAAATATTATACATGCCATTTCTATGAGGGAAAGCAGTTTTACTTTATATAATTCTATCAATTCCCCCTTTTTATTTTGAAAGCTAAAAAATGTTCAATCAAAATTTAAATCAGATTTTGAATCTTACAGGTAAAATCATATCTCCGTTGGTTATGTTACATTTTTACCACCTATATTATTTACGATAGATACCTGATTGACAGTCTTTTTAATACAAAGTTTAATACATATGCACATTATTATGATCAACAAAATAATGGCTACTTTAGCAATTAAAACTGTGATAATGACTTTTTACCATTCTGAAAATAACCCATTTAACCAACCACTCCAGTCACTGTTCCATGTCTTTTTAGCCTTCTCAGATACTAGTTGTATTTTACTTAAATGTTGTTTTATGGATTCTGTCTTGTCTGGAATACAAGTACAGCACTCCTTGTCGATCACAGCACAAAGACCCTTTTACTTTTGCTGAATTTATATTAAGACTATAGACCTATGATGGAGCTAATGTACCAATACTGTTTCTTAATTCTCTCTTTCTCCTGACATTTCATATTTAACCTTTAGGTAATTCTTTAGTTAATATCACTGATGGTATTACATACCCTGCATAACAGATTTCTTCTCACTCCATAGGAAGCCATTTATATGTTTTTGTACTGCAAATGTAGTATTTCCTAGCTACTGTCATATTGCATTCACTTACCCCTTCTGGTTTTGATCATGTCTGTTGTACACATACACTTTATTTTGGAACTGTCCTTACATTTAAGGTTGGAACATCTACCTTGTCTGGTTTACCACACCTCTATTCCTGTTACTATTTTTTAGCAAATTAGCCGAAAACTGTTTAATGCAAGTATGATATCCTTTTGCTACAAGAGATCATTCTCCTGCTACAAAAAGTAACCTGTCTTATCTTAGTGTTCATTCCCTGAGATGCCTCTTATGGCCAAGACTGTAATATCACTACTGAAAGTGTGTATCCTTCCCTGCTGCTGCTTGCAAAATGAAAGATAATTTACTGGTGGGAGCTATCAGCTTTATTGCCTGTGCCAATTTCTGCTTTAACACTTTAAGTATTGTAGTTCATTATTCCCTTGCATTTATGCAAATCTGAAACTGTCAAAGGCTTTGGCATTTGCAGAATGCCCCTCACCCTTTCCTGACAAGGAGTCCTCTCTGTCAGTCTGATAATGGTTCCTAGAAATTTCACTTCTTGTGACAAAAACTGTGTTTTGCCTTTGTTCATTTTGAAACCTGCCTCTTGCAACTGTTTCAGAACTTTTCTCAGCTGTGATATGTATTTTTTCACAGTCTCTGACTGTATTAAAATGTACCCTTGTCACCTTTACTCACATTTTGTAAGACTGTCCCTACTATCTGATGAAAAATGACAGGACTGTTCTGAAAACCTTGAGGTAATCTAGTCATGACATACTGCTGATTTTTAAAGGGGTAATATAATCCCTTGTACCACCCACTGTAATTGGAACTTTTAACTACCAACAGTCTGCCCATAAGTTCTGAAATTCTTTCTCTAGCTTGCATTGTTATACACTGTCGGTTAACACTCAGTTCACTTTGACCCACTGTGTTATCATCCTGCAACTTTTGCTTCCTTTTTTACTTCTTTTTCTTCTAAGCCCCTTGCAAATACTCCTTTCTGTATCTGCCAAATTTTCCATTTTCTGTAGTATACACAGTCCTGCTTGATATATCCCAGTTTTCTACAGAAAAAGCATGCAATCTGTTATTAGGGCTTCCCACAGGTGGAGAGGCTGATGCCACTCTCAGTATGTCCCTGTTTTCATCCCCCCACCTGTCTACACTTACCTACATGGTACTGCACTTACTATTTTAAGACCATCTTCATTAGTACCAAGAAAAAAAGATTTTATGCTTAAAATATCTCTGTTGCCATGCTCTTTCTGCTTTAGCATCCTGTCAGAAACTGTAATATTAAAAAACTTTAACAACTTCGTAGTTAGCTCTGATTACATGTCTATACCTAGTACGGAGCTGTTACACTCTAGACCATTAGCAGTGGTAATCTTTAACCCTTTAAATCCTAACAAAATCATATTCATGTAACTTGACTGCTATTTCTGGTATACCCTACACAACATAAATGTGTATGGTTACTCTTTTTTTCAAACTAGCCACACTCAAAACATCTTTCTGAGCACTTTAGCTGTGGCAGCTGAACTGGAATTTATTTTATCTGCAACCCATAAATCTGCATGTTTCTCTTGTAACCAGTTGTTTAAATTCTGTAAATTTGTACACACCATGCAAATATTTACAAGTGTCATCTGTTCATTATTGTACATTTAGTAGCATTTTTAAATACCAGAAAACATCTTTGCACTGAATCATTCCATACACTCCCAGCTCTATATGAAATACAATAAAAAATAAAAGTGAGCAGTAGGTCTGAAACATTTCAACTTCCTCTACAACCTGTAATCTTTTAGCACGATGGAAAAAAGACTGGAATTCTTTAGAAAGTGGCATTACAAAATGACTTTTGACTTCATTTGACAACTTTGACTTGTCCTGCACAGTCTTTACTGACAATCTCTAAACAAAAACAAGGATATCTGTCTCCAGAGTTAAAACGTTTAACTTGAGTTTTATATTGTTGTACATACTGATCAAAACAATTAATGCATTTACACATATAAACTTCTTCACTTGTATTTATACTAAACAATGCTGTATTACATTTAACATCACTACTGGCTTGTTTATACCACTAATAATGTCCAAATTTTATCAGGAGTCTGGTTTAGGTCTAAGGCCACAAAATGTGTGCATTTAGCACTTATGTCCTTGCTGGTATCCATGTTATTTAAGAAAGAGGCTTACTGTTTTCAGTAATGGCTAACATGTGGTCAATCTGTAGAAAGGACTGCAAATTGGAAACTCCCTCTCTGTCAAAAATGCTGGTGAATGTCTCAGAGCAGACACAAAGATAAATCGCGTTTCACCTACCTGGAAGTTCCTGATATTGCTGAGTTGTTCAAGACTGACTGTACTGAGGCTGGTATCAACAAAACTAGTGTTTGTTGTAGTACTTTTATGAACATTTAAAAGGGTCCAAATTAGGCCTAGCTCACCACTGTTAAACTGAAACTGACAGCAGGTGGCATCACTGACAAACTGTACAACTGTGTTCATATTGACAGATTTATTGAAACTAGCTGACCAAGTACTACTGTGAGATTATAAACATTTTCTTTACGATATAACTGCCAGACAGAATGCACTTCCTCAGCTGACTCAGATTACCAACTGTCCACCAAAAAGCATTTACAACCACTTTTATAGTTTCAAAACTCTGTCCTTGATGTAAACATTCTTTTCCTGTATTGAAGCCTTCTTTTGACTGTATTCTTATCTCATCCAGAGAAAACCAGTTCCTTCAGCAAGCTGAAATGTTCTTTTACAAATGTTCTTTCATTAACAGGATAGTCTGTAATTTTTTCTGCTGTGTTAGCCATGCTCATCCACAGAAAACCAGTTCTAAGCAAGCTAAATGTTCTTTCACTGATAGGATAATTTGTAACTTTTTTTCTGCCGGTAGCCATTTCCTTTAGCTTGAATATCTGTGTACATTTAACTGTTTAGGATGTTTCAACAAGCCTCTATTGTTAATGCCATTTGTTACAAAACATTCAGAAGTATATTTTTTGTTCTACACAAGGACACTCTGTTAAGCCACTGCATCACATGCTATTCTAAAAATATATTCAGAAGTATAATACTTTTTGTTGTCATACAAGCACATTCTTATTATTTTTCTTGCATTTGCAGGCTCTGTATTTTTATACTGTTTCTAAAAATATCACACTGTCAATAGGAGAGACAGCAGTTTTACCAATACATGCTGTTACTGTGAGAAAAGCAGTTTTTACCAAATCACATACATGCCATTTCTATGAGGGAAAACCAGTTTTACTTTATATAATTCTATCAGATATATCTGTGGGCAGTGCTAGCACTACACGCTGCCCACAGCATCACTAAACATTTTTTTATTTTTATTTACTATAAAGAGAAGTTGGGGTTGACTGTGAATAACAGTTGTTGTTGTGTCTTTTGGCTTTTCCCGGTTTGGGGTCGCCACAGCGGAACTCTGGTCTGCTAATGATTGGTAGTTGATTTTTATGTGCCGAGTTACCAGCCCTGACGCACAACCTTCAACGAAGGTACGCCCATTCACGCATGTCTCCACGCAGAAGACACTCTAGCTGAGAATCAAACCGGACAGTGTCTTACTGTGAGGCGACAACGTTACCGCAGCACCACCACAACAGTAGAAAGAAGAAATGCATTATTGTCACTATTATGTATTTCAATTTCTTCATGCATCAGAGTTGGCTATCTTTTAGGGAAGCAGTTTGTGAGCGAAAGTTAACAGCAGCTATATAACCACAATGGAAAAACAACTTGTTGGTGATGGGCCAGTGAATATGTGTCTAACAGCAGCATACTGAAATGCATTCCTATTGCCATTCATCCTTTTACTTTCATTCACAATCTATTATCAGAGGGTATACAGAAGGTGACTATCTCTTGGGGAAGTTGGAAGGCAAGGTGTATGTTTAAACGCATGCCAGTTACACAATCACTTGAATGATTTCTGATATAACTTGTTGGAGGGTGTGAGTGTGACTGTGTGGGTGTGTCTAGGAGAGGGGAGAGAAAGACATAAGTTGAAATATATTATTGTTGCCATTATATATTTCACTTTTTTAGATGGGAGACAGACTGTAAATAAAAGCAAACAGCAGTTACATTATAACTGTTAAAAGACCACTAAACATAACTTATTGGGAGGGCAGTATCTTCTTCTTCTTTCAGCTTTTTCCCGGTTAGGGGTCACCACAGCGGATCACCTGCTCGCTCTGAAAGTAACAAGCTGTAGTACATTACTCTGGTATTCATAGGGTCATAGTTATATCTTCAAAGTAAATGGTGGTGTACCCTGTCAGAAAGGACACATACCACTGGAATAAGTATATGTGTGTGAAAGAAACTGAAGGTAGAGTGTGCTGTATTTTAGCAGCCCAACAAATATGTAACACAAGTTGTAGCTTTCTAGTTGTTATTATTTCATTATTACAATTGCACTGCAAATGCCTTTAACTTAGTTAAAGCAACATGCTTACTTTTACTTCTTCTCAAAGGACTTAATATATAATTCATAAAATCATAAATATAAGTTTATTTTAAAACATAAGAACTAAAACATCTATTTATATATCCCTAAATGTGACACTGTCATGCATCTGAAATATTAATAGAGAAGAGGAGAATTGGGACTTGACACTCAGACATTCAGTATGTTCTATATTAACTCTTCATTTAAAATCACAACATAATTTCAGTTTATAATCTAGATTTACCACCTAAAAGACTTTATTAGAACATGTCAAACTGTTTAAACATACAACCAATAGGCCTACATGGCCATTAGAATGTGTCACGCTGCCAGGTTACACTCTTCTTGTTTCAATTAGGTAGGATCATATGACCTTTGCTTAGAGTGGTGAAACACAGCCCACATCCACAAAATGACTTTATTCTGTTTTCACCATATCAGAATTAGAAGTCCTATAGAGTTCTCCAAAAAAATGATTTTTTTTTCAGTTATAACAATCCATGGCTCAATCTGAATGGTTTCAAGCAACCAAATCAGTGAGCTGCATTTAAATCACTGAGAGCAGAATTGTAATCTTAGGTGCATTTTATAAACAAGCATCTTATCTCAATTCTCCTACAGTTCAATTATAAACTCTGAAAATGGAATTGATATGTGACATTTTATATACAGTTGCCAAATACAAAGCTTTGCAGTACTTTCACAATCACAGGTTGATATTCTGCTTAGTTTAAAATGGGAATCTCTATGACCTCTGATCAGGAAATTAATATGTTCATCATTATTCCACAGCAGCAAACATTACATAGATTCTATATACAAGCTAACATTTTTGTTACTGTATACTGGCCCAAACTCCACATAATGATAAAAAGCAAGTGTTGCCATCTAAACTGGGAAGAATACAATGCAGGAAAGTCATGAGGGCAGAATGAAATTCTTGACTATGCTTTATTCCTATGAATCCAATTACGATTTGTTGCAACATTTGTTATGAAATGTGACCAGGAAACTGACATATGATCTCATACATAAGTACCAAAAGCATTGTTTCAGAGGACATACTGGTGTCACAGTCTAAAACTGTACCGAAGTTCCTGTGGAAGGATATATGACCCATGACAGGAAGCAAGGTAAAACTACTGCTAGAATATATGCACACTTACAAAAAAAAAGCAAAATCATATACATTTCCACAGTGGAAAAATAGTTTTATTTATAACATTGAGCCTGCCTCAAATGCTGTGGTCTGAAACAATTAAAGTATTGGTGTTGAATTTGGCAATGATAACATTTGCAGCTAAATGACTTGTTTTCAAAGCCAGGAGGATTTTTAATGAACTCTCCAAGAGGCAGGACTGGCATACGGCCTTTTATATATAGATAACAAAAGTTAAAGTTCATAGGTCTTCATTATCACAGTCTGACATTTTGCATTACATTTGGTTTCCATTTGAAATTTTATATCACTTTTGATTCTGATACAGAATACAGCACTGGTCCAAAATATATTTCTACTGAGTTGCCATTCAGAAATATAACACCCATATATTTTACTAAAAAAGGGTTTATTTTTCACACACACACACACATATATATATATATATATATATATATATATATATATATATGTGTGTGTGTGTGTGTGTGTGTGTATGTGTATATATATATATATATATATATATATATATATATATATATGTAATGGCTCAGTTGCTATGGCCTGAAGCGGCTAAAGTGTTGGCATCAAATTTAGTATTCTGTTGCAATGAAATTCCTAAGGGTGGAAAAGTATTTTATAGCTAAATATTTCATTTTCACTTCCAGAAATTTTTTTTCTGTATAACAATTTTTCTTGTACATCATATTAAACATCACAGTAGACAGACAGAAAGTAAGAAAAAAGTAAATAGCTATTTGAATGAAATGTCAGCTCTCTAATATCATTTTTTACATCAGACATTTACAAATAGCATTCAAGTCCCACAAAGTGACATAAAATTATAAATGTATAAAGCCATATAAAAGAATTGATAAGTTTTTCCATCGATTCATATCTAATTTTGAATGTGTCCAGTTATGTAATCTTAAATGTAGCATACATGGAAGCAGTCCTAGAAACTGTTATGTGACATTTTTCTAATGTTTGAAGACAGATGCTAAAAAACAGCTTTAATAAACTTAATCCAAGTAACCCCATGTAATAGTTAAGCCTAAATATTGCATAGTAATATCAAACAATTCAAACATGCAATCAAGATGAAGTAATGAAAAGCACAGTTCTTATTCTATTTTGTTTATAATAATGCCCCATCCATCCAGCCGCATAATTCTTATAGTGCTATTCCATACCATATGCACATAATCTGCATTGTCCTGACCACACCAGCAAAAAACATCAGAGTTTCCTCTGCCACATATACATCTAACTGGAAATGCCTGGGATCCAAATGGAGAGATGAAATCAGAAAGAAAAGGAGAGTACTATTGCTGGAACTGAATTAATCCTCAAGTTTTGCTGAGTTATTTCATGATCTGAACCCTATTTCCACAAAATCTCATGAAGATGACACTACTGTATAGACTATATTATATATATCATTTATTTATTTATTTTATTTTACATTTGTTGACCGGGATAGTCCGACTGGATACATGTCCATTTTCAGCGGAGTCCCGGGGAGAAAAGCTCCGACAGGGTTAACAATGATATATTGTTACAAAGACATAAAGACAATTTACATAGTTTATAAAGAGAGAGAAAAAGAGAGTCATGGAGAAAGGTTGGTTAAAAAATAAAAAAGACAACTGACTGCACAGATCTCACAATAAAGAAATAGCCAATCCTGGTGTACACACTGGCTCCAGGACTGGAAAAAAGGCAGTGTACAATCCTCAGGACACAAAACTATTCCCACAACAGGGTTAGGACAGGCTCAGGGGGAGGATGGTCCCCCTGTGGATAGCAGAAAGAAGCTGTTCACAAAACCACAATTACTGACAGTTTATAAAGGAGCCGCAAGGATCACAAAGTGGACTATCGAGGATAAGAAAGAAATTGTGTAGTTATTTATTATGTAATCAACCCGGAATTTCCAGATAGAAGCTATTCAGAAGAGTGAAAGAGAGATTATAGAAAGAAAAATTCTTGCAGATAAAAAAACTGTCAAAAGCTTCAAATAAAAATCTGTATTCATTAATATAATAGATACATGAAAAACATTACAAAGACAAAGAAACTTTGCAACATCTAGAAAAAGAAGCAACAGAGAAAGTGTGAAAATATGAAGAACAAAACGCAGAAATGTTTGAAAGGTACAAAAAAGAAACAATGACATGGGAAAGAAAAAGACATTAGGTATGGTGCAATACTTATGCAAAGGAGAAAACTAAAATAATTAAGAAAAGCTGCTCCAAAGATATTTGAAGGGAAATACAGGCAAATGTACCCTTATATGGAACATTTCACAATAAAAAAATAAAGAAACAAAGGGAGCTGTAGAAAAGAAGATTAGTAAAGTAGAAGTTAAACAGAAATTGAAGTTATGGATTATCTGCAAATTGAAGGATTTAGTGTGGAGAATCCAACTCAGACAATTTTGGAGCATGATGGAATAATGGATTCCCAGATTAAGTAGCAGCAGATGGAAGAGGAGGTATGGAAGAGTTGCCACATGGACATGCTTTCAAGCTATTTATAGATCACTGCTACAAAAGACTAGTTGATATTGTACAACAAGGAAATGAGCTAGAAACATAAGCAACTGTGACACAGGTAATGTTGCGGAGTAAAGGGATAATGGTCCCCATATGAAAAACCAGCAGATGAAGCAGAGTGCATCTGAAGAGGAGATGTCACAGGAAGATGTTCTGGAATTTTCTGTGCAATACTCGTAAGAAACAGAGAGCAAAGTGCTCTCAGTCCAGAAGACAATGTTTTAAGGGAAGGCAGGCTTGATTTAACAGAAATGCATACACATATTATACATGAAATAACTAGATTACAGAAAGTAAATAAGACCCAAACTGTTAGAGTTCTGTTAAAATGATGTGGTAAAAGCAACCAAAAGTATTAAAATGGACTGGGATTTGTTATCCACTATTGTCAATAATAAATTAAAAATATCATCACAAACAGAAAAAACGTAGAAGATATGCAGATAAATAAAAATCAAATGTGCAAAATAATTATTTCATTGATCCAAAAAGTTTTATACAGAACTGGGAAACAAAGCAAAAGGAATAGAAACACCAACAAAAAAGAAAGATATACACATTTTGGAGAAATATTTATGAAGATCCTGTTTAACATAACAAAGATGCTGAATGGAAAGAAGAATTACAAGTAAGAATAAGGAGTTTTAATGTAGAGGATATGAAATGGGATGAAGTAACAGCTTAAACTGAGGCAACATTAAGAAATGCTGCTAACTGAAAAACTCTAGACCCAGAAGCAGTGCCTAACTTCTAGCTAAAGGTATTAATATCTTTAGTTTACACAAAGGTTTAGTCTCAAGTAAGCACATCCCAAACAAATGCCAACCTGGTTAACAATAGGAAAAATGATACTCCTCCATAAGAGTGAACTAAAGACTGATAACCTGCCTCCCAACAAAATAAAAATGATATAATAGAATTGATGCAGACAGAGTTTACAGTCATTTAGAAAAAAAATCAGTTATTGCAACAGGACAAAAGAAAGTCATATGGAACTAAATATCACTTGCTGACAATAAAGCCATAATACAGAATTGTAAAAAGGGGAAGAATCTAAGTATGGCATGGATGGATTACAAAAAAACATTTGACAGAATCCACATTCAGGGATAAAGGAATACTTACAGATCTACAAGACACACTTTACTTTGTTCAACTACATTAGAGTGACCATGAAACAGTGGCAAACACTATACAGTTGAGCCATGACAAAAAGCAAATTATTATCCCATGGATGAAATTCATAGGGAGATTTTCCAGGGTGATTCATTATCACTGCTTTGCCTTGCCCTTAATCTGTTAAACTGTTTATTTAAAAGATTAGGCTGTGGTTACAGTCTGACTGCCAGAAATCAGCCATACTTAACGACTTCTCATCTCCTTTTTGTACATGACTTAAAGCTGTATAGTTTATGAGAATAAGAACTGAAAGCATAACTACAAATGGTTAAACATTTCTCAGATGATATAAGAATGACATTTGGTGTGATAAATGTGCAAGAGTAACATTTCAAACAGGAAAGCTACAGCACTAAGAAAATATCAATCTGGGTCCGGAATGTGATATAAAGGAAATTGAGCAGCAGGAAGCATATAAATATTTAGGAATAAATAAATGATCAGCAATAAAATTTGAACAAAATGAGAATAAAACTTAGCAAGGAATAAGTTAGAAAACTAAAACTAATATTCAAAACTGCCATGAAATCTAAGTCCAGGCTATAAATCAATTTGCTCTTCCTGTTCTAACTTTCTGTTTTGGGGTGACTGGCTGGTCCCAAAAATATTGGATCCATTGGACAAGAAACAAAAAAATGCTTCACACTTATTAGATGATATATACGAATCAGTGTATACCAAGATTATATATTCCTCGCTCTTAAGGAGACATGGGCCTCCTCAAAATTGATCACATGCACAGATCTGTGATCTGCTTAAATATCAGCTGACCTTACCATATTCAAACGTAGTGAAAGTTTTAAAGTATCAAGACAAGAAGTCTAAGATAGCATCTTTGCTTAATGTAGCTGAAGCATTTGGGTACTTGGCAGAAATAGAAATAAAAAAAGAAATAGACAACAGCAACTGAATATGCCAAAAAACAAAAGAAAGAATATAAATAATGAAAAGGATCGGATGAGAAGGAAATAAATTTGTCAAAGCCATAAATATAGTGACAAGTACAGAGTTCTCCTGAAACAATCATGAACAATCATGTTTTTTTTAAAGAAACCTCTTTATTGCATTATCACTTACGACATAGGCAATCATACATTTATATAAATGAAAACAAATGATACTAACATAGTGACACAGTTTCAGTTGCAAACATTATATAGAACATATAATCTTCTATATAGTCATTGTTAGTCAAACATTACATAGTTCATTCAATTCATGCCTTCCCTTAAACTTCATTCCTCCTCCAAAACATTATTCTGCATATACTGTTCTCACAGTTCCCATTTTTTTCTAATTTGTTCCTACCCTTTCCTAAAGATCCCATTTCCAGTTCTTTTATCCCTGATACTATATTCACTACTACTTCTACAGTTGGTTTAGACACTCCCTGGGATTCAGTAATGGCTACATTAAGTGTACACCGTTCTGAGTGAATAGAAAACACAGGCATTACTCACACCTTTCTTCTAATTTTACTTTTCCTACTGATTTTCCTGCAGCTTTAAATATTGACAAGGATTCATAAAGGTTACCACAAAGTGTAGACTACACATACACTTAGTGAAATTTTTCTGAGTGACTAGAAAGCACAAAAAAATGTGGTAGGGATGTTCTTCAATACATATTGTGTACACTTAATGCCAGCCTACAGGCTTTATTGAATCTGACCCTCTGATTTCCAATTTCTAGTAGTTGATTTTTTGGCCGCCACCACAATTAAACTCAGCAAGGCCTTAGTAGGTCCAGACAATTCTGATTCTGTAGCACAGCTCAAAAAAATTATTTCTTCGTTCCCTCCAGTGCAGCTCTTCTGAGTATGTACTTTTAACTCCCACTGGGTGTGGCTTGAGCCTATAAAAAATGAAATTATCATTACAGTTCAAAGAAATATTCATACCTCTGGAACCGTAATGTTACTAGAAAACTGTAAATGGCAAACTATTCAGAATAAATGAATATTTACATTATTGGTATTCATTCAGTTTTAGGCTTTAAAATGGATTTTATAAGCCAAAATAAAGGTAGTAAATATTCATTTTGTAATGTTAGATAAACAGCTTATGATATTTCAGTAATCATTCAAGCAAGACACATACTACCAGGATGATTTTCTTCATACAGTTGTGAGCTTTCATATGAGGCCATGCAATTCTGTCTATTACCACAGACACTGGATCCTACCCAGTTCGGCTTTGTTAAGAGCAGATCCTGCCTCTTAAACCTGGTTGATTTCTTTGAAACAGTCACCAAGGCCATTGATGAGGGGAAGGTGGTCCACACAGCCTACCTGGACCTCGCAAAAGCCTTCGATACAATACCCCACTCGGACATTATAGAAAAGCTCACCAGCTTAAATATAAACCCCTATGTCACTAGATGGGTTGCAAACTGGCTCAAGGACAGAACCCACATGGTTAGAATTGCTGGAGCCATGTCAGACTCCAAACCAGTTACAAGTGGTGTCCCACAAGGCTTAGTCCTGGGACCTCTCTTGTTCGGTATATATTTCTCAGAGGTACAGGCCAACACGGAAGGACTGTGGATGACCAAGTTCGCAAATGACTGCAAACTGGGTGCCATAATTGACTCTCCAGCTGACACAAGCATCCTCCAAAAGGGCCTCATAGAAACAGACAACTGGTGCCAGAGCCATGGCCTCAAGCTAAACACCAAAAAGTGTATAGTCATCCCCTTTGGCAAAAACAAAGTGCCCACAAATTACCACATAGGTGGTAATCCATTAAGTACAGAAGAAGTAATTAGGGACCTGGGGACCCAAGTTGACAGCAGACTCTCATTTGACAACCACGTGGCCAAAGTGGTTAGAAAAACATTTTATATAGCCCACCTAATCATGAAGGGATTCACATTTAGATCAGGGGAGGTCATCGTGCCTCTTTACTCATCCCTCATCAGGCCCATAATTGAGTACAATGCCCCTTTTGGGATGTACCTTACCAGACACCTGCAGCAACTGGAAAGGCCCCAAAAGTACCTCACCAAGAGGATCAAAGGGCTCAAACAAATGCCATTTGCTGCCCGGTTAAAGAAACTCCAGCTCTACTCAGTGGCATACCGCCTGTTCAGGGGCGATCTGTGCCTGACGTATAAAGCCATGTCCAACCCGGAATTAATGGACATGCTGCACCTCAGAAAACCCAAATCCCATCAAGCTACGCGCTCGAGAAACTTGAACCTCAGCACTGAAATAAATAGGACATGCTGGAGGGACAGATTCATAACCCAGAGGCTCCCTTCACTCTGGAATAAAATCCCAGTCCAGGTTAGGCAGAGTCCCTCATTGACTCTCTTCAAGAGGAATCTTGATGAGTGGATGGGAGATCGTAGGTTTAACCCGGGTATCACTTCTGTGTCACTGTTAGACAGAGGCACAGTATACTAACCTCGAAAAAGGGCATAGCAAAATTAATTTAAAATGGGTGGCGAAAGCCAAACACATTCTGGCTAGGCTTATAAATGCCCTAGGACAGATAGCCTAGTATGAACCTATGAACCTATGTAATTTAAGATATTTAAAGAAATATGAAAATTATTACAATACAAATAAACAGTATACAAATAATATTCACTATCTCTTTAGCTGCATTAGACAGAGGTCAAATATCAATACAACTGTGATTGCCATCATGTATAGGTTCATAGGTACGTACTAGGCTATTCACCCTAGGGCCTATATAAGCCTAGCCAAATGTACCCTGGCTTTCGCCACCCAAGAAAATTATTTTCCTGTGCCACTGTCGAGCAGAGCCACAGAAGTGATCCCCGGGGTGAATTTCCTATCTCCCATCCAATCATCAAGAATTTTCTTGAAGAGTGCTAATGAGGAGCTTTGTTTGATATAGATAGGTAGTTTGTCCCAGAGTATGGGAAGTCTCTGGGACAGGAATCTATCCCTTCAGCATGTTCTGTTTATTGTGGTGACGAGGTTTAGGTCCCTAGAGCATGTAGCTCATAGGGATTGGGATTTCTTTAAGTGGAGCATGTCTAAAAGCTCTGGGTTTGACATAGCCTCTGAGTAGGCGATATGCAATGGAGTAAAGCTGCAGTTTTTTGAGACGGTCTGCATAGGGCATCTCTTTGAGGCCGGTAATCCTCTTTCTGAGGTATTTCTGTGGCCTTTCCAGTTGTTGTAGATGTCTTGTGAGGTACATACCAAAAGGGGCGTTGTACTCTATAATGGGCCTAATGAGTGTCGAGTAGAGGGGAACAATGACCTCTTTTTTCCTGGATGAGAAACCTTTTGTGATGAGGTGTGCCACATAGAAGGATTTCCTGACTACTGTGGCGATGTGATTATCAAAGGAGAGACTACTGTCCACCTGTGTCCCAAGGTCTCTTATCACACTTTAGGTGTTAAGTAGACTACCACCTATGTGGTAGTTCATGGGTACTGAGTTTTTACCAAAAGGGATGACAATGCACTTTTTGGCATTGAGCTTGAGGCCATGGCTTTGACACCAGGCATCTGTCTCAGCGAGGCCCTTTTGCAGGATGTCCACATCTTTTGGAGTTTTGATTATGGCTCCTAGTTTGCAATCATCTGTGAACTTCGTTAGCCAAACACCTTCTGTGTTGGCCTGTACTTCAGAAAGTATATACCAAACAGGAGAGGACCCAGGACTGTACCCTGTGATACTCCACTTGTCACTGGTCTGAAGTTGGATTTGGATTCTGCTACTTTCACAGTGTGGGTTCTGTCAGTGAGCCAGTTGGCAACCCATCTTGTGACATAGGGATTTATACCTAGTTTAGTGAGTTTACCTATAATTTCAGAGTGGGGGATGGTGTCGAAAGCTTCGGCGAGATCTAGATAGGCTGTGTGAATCACCTTACCCTCATCTACGGCTTTGGTGACTGCTTCAAAGAAGTCTATCAGGTTTAGGAGATACGATCTGCCTTTTACAAACCCGAACTGGGTGGGGTCCTGAGTTTGGAGATTACCAATGTCATTGTTTATAAGTTCCATGATGATACGCTCCATAGCCTTGCAGACCAGGCTCGTTAGGCTAATGGGGCAGTAGTTTCCGGGGTCTGTGGTGGCCCCCCTTTGTGGAGTGGGATAACTGTTGCTGTGTGCCATTCAGTGGGCACATAGCCGGAGGTGAGTCTATGATTGAACATGGTACTTAGGTGGGGTGCCAGTTAGTTCTGTAGTTCATGTAGAACACAGCCTGGGATGTCGTCAGGTCCCATGGATGCTGTGTTCTTGGCTTTGGATAGTGTGTTTTTTACCTGTGCAGCCGTGATTACAGGAACTTTGCATTCTTCTGGTATAGAGATGGGCCCTTTAGGGGATGACAGAGGGGTAAGGTTAGCACTGAACCTATCTGCCAGGATGTTGGCAATATCAGTTGGTTCTGTATATTTAGTGCCATTGTGCTGTAACTCAGAGCAGATCTGAGTGTTGCCATTGAGATTCTTGACATAGCTATAGAATGCTTTGTGGTTGTCTTTAGAGTCAGTGGTGATTTTGTTTTCATAACTAGCTTTGGAGGATTTTATGAGGGATCTCAGCTTCTTACTGAGGCTGACCAGGGAGTTTCTCCAATCATGGGATTTTACTCTTTTTTGCAACAGTTTCTTTCTTCTGTTGTAGAGTTTTTTATGGCAGGGGACCACCAGATTGGCTTCCTTTTTTTGGAGGATAGCATCTTGGTTCTGTTAGGGATTGCACGACCCATGCACTCGTGTAAGTGCTTATAAAGTGCATTTGTGTAGGATTCAGCAGTCATACCTCTATTGTCCGTCAGCATGGGTGTTGTGAAGTTTGCCACTTCTGTCTTAAGAAGCGTGAAGTTGGCTTTGGAGAAATTTTTTACTGTGGTTTCCCTAATGGGGGGTGGGGGAGAGATGTGAATGTCTTGGGTGATTAGCTTGTGGTCGGATCTGACCAACAAGGAATTGACCTCTGGTGTGGAGTACCAGTTGCCCATGTTGGTAATAACCAGGTCTAGGATACTGCTGCCCCTGGTGGGGGTGTGGATAAGGTGATCCATGGCATTGGAATTTATGAATTCCAGAAAACGTTGAGCACAAGAGTTGGCACATGAGTAGTTTTCCCAGTTAATGGTAGGGTAGTTGAAATCGCCCATTATTAGGGTGTTAGGTTGTACTCTAATATTTTCCAGCGTATTAAGAAATGAGGAGTGGGAATCCTGGGGCATGGTGGGGGATCTGTAGCAAGCTACAATTTAGATTGTGGTCTTGCCCAGAGTTAGTTGCACTTGGATAATTTTGGATGCATTATGCTGAGCAACTAGCCTGGAGGTGTGGATATCCTTAATGAATATGGACATGCCTCTGCCTTTAGTGTTTCAGTCCAGGTTAGGTGGCCGAAAGGTGTGGTATGAATTATAGCCTGGTAATGCAGGGGTACTCTCTGGAGCCTTGAACCAGGTCTTTGTCACTGCACAGATGTCGATGTTCTCCATTTTAAGGAGTGCCTCGAAAGAGTGCATTTTGAGGTTTAGACTTCTAGCATTGAGTAGCAATACCCTCAGATTCGTCTTGCCTGTACCTGTTAGGGTGGTGAATTTGTCATTTGAACCTTGCCTAAAAAAGGAACTATAGGGGTGGCTAGAGCCTTAGCCAGTATCCGGAATCCCAGGGACGACAGGTGCAGGCCATCTCTGGCAAAGCATCATGGCTTGTCGATCATGTCATCCCAGGCAGACAGATACTGGATCCCCTTAGAATGACACCAGAAGCTTAGCCAATTGTTGAAGTCAATCATTTTGTCCTTGTACTGTGGTATCACTCTGGGTGATGGCAGGATGCTACTCATGGCTAGGGTCATACCTGCCTGGGCTGCAAGATCGGACAGCTCCTCCATGTCCCTTTTCATGTAGTCCAAGGAGGTACATCTCAGGTCATTCACACCAACATGGACAATGACAGTCATATTTGTACTTGTTGTGGAGTGACCTGAGTGCATGCATTATGTGGCAGATCCTGGCACCCGACAGGCAGCTGAAAGTAACTTTCTCCTTGTTTAGCCTGGTGAGTGGAACATCAGTTTGCCTGTCTATAGAGTCACCTATGACTAGAGTGTTGGGTACGTTGTTATGCCTTATGGGCTGTGGTTGAGTGGCACACTGAGTTTGTGGGCTATGTGTCATTTGGGTTGTGTTGGGGGGGTGGAGGTTGCTTGTGTTTCTGCTTTGGAGGTCCCTGTTGCTTGGGCAGGTTTTTACTGAGAGCCTCCGTGAATGTAGGTGTGTGTTTTGTGTTTCTATGTGTGTGTTTTGGTGGTGTAGGTTTTGAGGGACTATGTGCTGAGTGTGGTGTGGTGCAAGTGTTTACCTTCTCCTCTTGACTGTCTAGTCCAGTCTTGGGTGAAGAGAGCTTTGCTTCCAGTTTGGCTATATAAGTGCATCTCTCACAGGTTGTAGTGTTGGGTGGTAGGAGGAGAGGATTGTCTGTGTACATGAGGCAATTACTGCATTGCCCCAAGATGCCCAGATTCATCAGGTAGACAGGAGAAAACACCGGGAGCTGACCCTTAGACATGCCTGAATAGGTGCTTATTTGTTAAGTACTATAAACTGTTTCCCTCTAGACAGTGAGGAAAGTTGAGTGATGTAGTAATTTGTAGCTTATTTAGTGCTTATAATAAGTTCTGAACAAGTGCTGAAACAAAAAAACTGGCTAGTTCTAAGAAACAAAATTAAGCTAGAAGGCTTCCCTCCAACACAGAAAGGCTTGGGGGCCTAGAAGCCTACAAATAGTCCTGGATACAGCAAATCTATATTCAGGCTAGACTACCCACAGGAAAGGCAGGAAACAAGCTTAGAATTTTTTTTTTTTTTTTTTAGTGGAAAGAGAGAAAGGAGTAGCAGAAACTAAGCTGATTGGCCTTCTCAAATGTTCTCCCTGTACTGGGTAGAATGAGGTAATGACACTAGACTGGGAGGAGGGTCCCAGATCAAATTTACACTAGGGGCGGGCAACTGAGAAGCCACCAACTATAAAAACACCATACCAACAGGGGGGAGAGTGGGAAACAAACTGCAGTAATGTTTCTCACAGCAGAAAAGCAGCAGTGAGCCTTTAAATGAAAGTTTTAAACAGCTAAAGGAGCCTCTAGAAAAAGAGTTTTAACTGCAACAAGTTATCAGAAACAAACAACCCAACAAATGCTTAATAAAAGTGGACAATTTCCAGTGAATACCTCACACACACTGAAACTAGCTAGAAAAATATACAGTACACAAAGTGCTAAAATTAATAAAGAAATAAAGAACAAAATAAGCAAAAAACAGGATACTTCATTGTATATATTATAGTTCCGAGTTTGCTCAGTGTCCTTCCTTCGATTAGCTCAGTGTGAAATAGCAGAAACACTCACAACTTAACTTCTTAGGTAACAGAAAGTTGAAACCTGAGACAACTTAAGAAAAAAAGCTCAAAAGAGCCAATGAGGTGCTTAGTCTAAGCTGTAGTCCAGGTGACCTCAGTCAGCCAATGACCTTAAACAATTCTCTCTCACTGAAATGCCTGATGGCTTTGGCTAAACCAAGATGTCCCTGAATATGTGCTCAGACACACAGTTGTCAGGGAATGCAAATGCTTCCATTGCCCTACTAATAAAATCCCCTTATGATGCTTTAAGATGAAATCTTCTGATACCTTGTATGTAGTGTGGCTTTGGAATTATTAATGCAAATATGAAGACGCAATATTTGACACCTAGAGTTGTCAGTAGGAGGTAACTGCAGAAACTCCTGGAGGTACACTCAACTGTAATGAGTAAAACCAATTTGCTCACCCAGTATGTCTGACAGGGTAGTTTGCAGGGAATTTTTAAAGTCCGTCAACTCATTACACTTACAAAAGTATATTCCGAAGTACCTCTTTGTTCCCCATTACACCAACAACATTTGCAATCTATTTGAGAAATTCTCTAGAGTTTTCTTGAAGTACAGAAATACTTATGCACACACTTCCAAGCAAAGATCCTAAATCTTCTACACTTTGTTGCATATTTGCAAGCCATACATATATCCTCCTATTATTTCTTTGTGAATTGTGTTTTCAGTCTCTCTTCCCAATCCTTTCTAACCTCCTTGGATTGATTCCCATAGTTATCATGCAATATTTTATATGCCCCTCTAATTATCCTTTTTTTAACAGTAGCTTCTGTTCCAGTGTTGGCTTTTCACTCAGGATCCCCTTATTCCTTTCTCTTAGTCTATGCTCTGATATCAATCCTTGATAGGGAAGGTAATATCTAGCCTGCAGTCCAAATTAATTATTGGCTTCCTCCCTTTCTAGTACCTTTCCTCTCTAATTATTTGCTCCCAATACCCTATTCCCTTTGTCAGTTTCCTCCAGTAAATTCCAGACCCCTCTTGCCTATTCTCTGTACCCCCAATTGCAGTCAGCCTTATCAGCAGAATCTCCTTTCTCCATTCCTGTGTTGGCTTAGTTCCTAGAATACTTTCGGCTACTTTATGAATATTATATTCTGTATTGTTACTGCCCTTAAGGATCTGCATCCAAAATCCATATCTCTCTTTATTTCTTGAGCTCCTCCCTGTTTCATCATCATCATCCCTCTCTACTTTGAATTACAGCTTTCTGCATGTGCTATGTAAAGGAGCCTTAACTGTGTAGCTCTGAAATACCTCTTCAAATCAAGTAATCCCAAACCACCTTGCTCTATGGAAGGATCAACTTCTTTTCTTGACTCTCGCCTTCTTCTCCTCCCAGAAAAAAATCCTTCAACTTTTATTAATTGCTATCCAAAATTTCTCCGTTTGATAAAAATATGCCTGACCATTGCATAAAACGAAAGGGACTAAAAACATTTTCACTGCTTGTATCTTGATATCCATATCCATAAAACTGAGCTTTCAATTTCTCAACTTTTGTATCATCTTTTGTTTAGTCTCTTCTCACATATCCTTAGCTGCCACACCAGAATCATTTTTAACCCATACTCCTAAGTACTTCATTTTATCATGTACATATAAATATGAGGATTGCTAAACCAGTTTGTGTGTGGATACATAATTAACAGTTATTTCCTTTGTTTTATCTTCATTAATTTTGTATTCCAAAAAAACATGAAACTGTCTCAGAATGTTCCATAACACTGAAATGTCCTTTTCTAGTTTTATCAGATGCAAAATAATATAATCTGCAAAAAAGCCAACTTTTCTTAATTACCATTCCAGTTATATCCTTGAATTTATTTAGTCCATTATTTTCTTTCCCAATGGTTCAAAATATAACCCAAGTAATAAAGGGCAAAGGGGACACCCCTGCCTGGTTTCTCTATTCAAACAGAACTTATCAGAGATGACCACCCCCACTTCAAATTTTGCCTCTGATCCCTCATATATCCTAATTAACCTTATTTTGTCAGGGAATGCAAATGCTTCCATTGCTCTACTAATAAAATCCCAGCTTACTATGTTGAATACTTTCAATGCATCAAGACCAACCAACAACAGTGGTATTTTCTTACATTCTTCTTCCTTCTGGATCATCACTGTTCTATTAATGTTGCCAAATGTTTGCCTTCGCTCCACAAAAACACACTGAGCCATATCTATCAATTTTGGCATTATATTTGCCATTCTTGTAGCCATTATAGGCATAAACACTTAATAATCACAGTTTAGAATTGAAATGGGCCTATATAAAGCTGGCTCAGATGGGCATTTACCATCTTCAGGTATTATAGCCATTGCAGCTTTTTTCCAGGATGTTGATGTTTCTCTTCCTTTTAGAATACTGTTAAACAAAACCTTCTAGATTTTTTATCACTTTTTTCCCTCCTAGCTTCCAAACTTCCACAGCAATACCATCAATTCCTGGAGAATTTCCTGTAGACTGGTTATACATCACACTTTTTATCTCATCTCTTCCATTCCTAACTGTCAGTAATTGAGCCTCATCTACCTCTAACCTTTGGCATAGTTAATTCTCCCATAAACATTTCCATCTATACTTTTTCTTGATTTCCACATTTCTTTGCATTATACAGATTTTCATAAAATTTCTGAATACCTCTACAGGATTTCTGATAATTTTCCTTGTTATAGGCTCACTAAGCTTGGCAACAACCCTTTCTACTTTCTGTTGCCAGAGCCATTGTGCCAAAAGCTTTTGCACTCTGGCGTTATCAAAAAAGGTGCTTAACAGGAATTTTTCTAAACTCATGCATATTATTGATGTAGTCCCTTATTTTCTCTCTATCAGTCTGCAGTTGCACCTCTTCTTGTTCTGTGAGACTTCTACGATTCTGCAATACTTCAGCCTTGGCCAGTTCCTCTAAATATTCATTGTTACTTCTTAACCATGTCTGTTTTTCTTTTATTTCTGCCCTATTTTTAAACTCCATTTTTATTTTATCCCATTCTAGCTATATTTTCTGAAGACATTTCTATAAATCCCAAATAATTTCCACTACCCATTCCTTAAATTCTTCTCTGTTTAACAGGTAGGTGGGTAAGTACCAGTGTCTCATTTTCATTTCATTACCCTGCATTTTTATTTTAGTTATCATTGGCACATGATCTAAATTAGTTACTGGATATGTATTAAAACTTTCAATTAAATGCACAAGTTCCTGTGAAATAAAATTTCTGTCCAGCCTACCCAAGTTTTTGTACCTTTGTAAATATGAATTTCCCTCTGAGCTCCTATAACGAAATTCACATCTTCCATGCCAAATACTTTCACAAATTTCTCCAAAAATGTACCCTCTGTTGTTATATTTCCCTTCTAGCCCCTGGATACATCTTCCATTAAATCAAATTTCAGTCCCTATCTATAAGTAATATTCCCTGCTGAAAGCTGATTATTTCTCCCAGAATTTTCTTATGTCCCATTTAGGAGATTTGAATGAAATATAAATACATGCCAGCACAATCCTCTTCCCTTGCCAGTAGCCCCTTACTACTACAGATCTACCATTATATTTTTCCCTCTTCTATGACTATTGGAGCTCCTCTAGCAATTAATATAAGTAGTCCCTTTTTCCTTTGTCCCAGATATTCCACTAAATAACCATCTTGAAATCCTTTCTTTATCATATTCACATGCTGATTTCTTTCCAAATGTGTCTCTTGTAGCATTGCTATTTGCACTCTGAATTTCTAATATAGGTCACTACTCATTCCTTTTTGTATATAGCTGTGAGGCCATTCACATTCAAAATAATACTGAAAGTGATGCCATTATGATAAGAAGTATAACAGTTTTTTTAAATGTCTAATTCCAGTTTTTGTGTTACATGCATGCACTAATATTTGGCATATAGATCTTTTATACAGTTGTTTTTGTCATATCCATTTGAACCTATGCCATATTTTACAAGAAAAAAAATGCATGCGCGTGCACACACACACACACACACACACACACACACACACACACACACTCATACAGAATGCTCCCATAACCTCTTAATGCAAACACAGAAAACTACATACATTTGCAAATAATTAAGTTTAACCCCCCCCCTCCCCAAAAGGAGCAACTGTCTCAGGTTGACAGCTACTAGACTCACATGCTTGAAATGACCTATAATGAAGGTTATCCATGCAAAGATTCATGGTACAGCCTGTGCTTCTACTTATACTAAGTGCTGTCTGTTTTTATGCTATCTTTACTCCTCTCACAGATGTAGAAAAAAACGTGAATGCTTTCAGAAAACATTATCTTTTAGCCTTTGAAAGAAAAAAGTATTATGTTTTTATTGCCCTTATCAGCATGTCTCCATAGAAACATAAGAACCAGATACACAGTTACTTTCAGCAAGATTCTCATGTTGCACTGTAAATGTTTATTTTGTAAAGGAAAACTTTTCATTACATTCAATGTTCTTTTATTTACTTGCTTCCACTTAAGACTTGTTGTTAGATCAAGCCAGGGGCCTTAATCCAGTCATTCCTCAATGCAAAAGTAAGTAAAAGCATATCAATTATACTTGTATCATGCTCTTTTGTTTATGCTTTCTTTTGATTCTACATTGCAGTGCCTACATTTGAAGCAATCTCATGTTGACAAATATTTGACAGAGGAATGGCTGAAGAGAGGTGAACTGAAACCAAAAGATAAATGGCTAATAATGGAGGCCTAGGAGAGTGGACTACATACACATTGGTTTACAAAGTCCATTGAAAAGGGAGAAACAGATAAATGCAGGTTCTGTTGAAAAATAACTGGAAACAGTCACACATCTTGTTGCTGGGTGTGATACACTCATGTCAGAGGGCTTTAATACTGAAAGGCACAATAATGTGGCAAGACTATTGCACTGGGGATTGTACAAATACTACAATACAGAAGTAACTGAGGAGCACTGGAAACAGATTACAAAATATTGTACAGAATGATGAAGTTTATGTCACATGTGATCATCCATTACCAACAGTTCAAAAAACAGATGTGAAAAAACCAGATATAGTAATCAATAAAAAAGTCAAAAGTAGCAGTGATCAATAAATTGCAACACCCAGTGATTAATATACCTTATGTACAGAGAGACAGAAAGTAATAAAATACCAGGATTTGCAGGCAGAAATGAGAGCAGTGTGGAAAAAAGATACCAAGATAGTTCCAGTATTAGCAGAAGTAATATGTGTAGTAAAAAATAATTTACAGCCCTATTTAGATATGCTACCAATACATGTAACTCTAAGATTTACAGAGGGCGGTACTTCCAGGCACATTGTGAGTGTTGAAAAGCACACTCTTGGCTAACATCAAAGACTGAAAGGAATACTAATTTCATGAACTGTTATCATACCTTGACTTAAGAATGGGGTCTCTTCCCCATCATGGTTTTAGAAATCCAAAATCCTTGGAGTAATTAAACTGAGAAATGCATGCCTCATACAAAATACATTTAAGTATGCAGGAAGTATCTTATTGTTATTATTATTATCATTATTATTATTATTATTATTATTATTATTATTACTAGTGCTCTGAGAACAAAACTTTACTGGAATTTCATTAACTAATACTTCTATCAACACACATAGAAACACACACGCATGTATATATATATATATATATATATATATACACACACACACACACACACACACACACACACACACACACTCACACACACACATATAAAATGTCCTGTCTTACCTTTACCTTACAAAATTTGGCCCACGGTTCTATAAATGCAGTTGATTTACTTTCTTTTTTTCCTCACCCAAGCTCAGTAAATATATATATATATATATATATATATATATATATATATATATATATAGGTCTACCTGAAAATGCCGAAATCTTGAAACGCCAACGACGAGAACACCGACACCGGAAGATCAACAACGGAGAAGATCGACAGTTGAGAATCCCGATGCTGAGAACACCGACATGTAAACGTAAGTGTGCAATAGGGATGGACGTTAGGGTCAGGGTGTGGGTAAGGTAAGTGTGCGATAGCGACGGTGTGTAGGGTTAGGGGTGGGTTAAGTGAGTTAGGGTTAGGGCGCGGGTCAGGTGAGTGTGCGATAGTGACAGACATTAGGGATAGGGACGGGTTAAGTGAGTTAGGGTTAGGGCGCAGGTTAGGTGAGTGTGTGATAGTGACGGACCTTAGGGTTAGGGTTTGGGTTAAGGTTAGTGCATAGATAGTTGTGTATGTAAGGTTCAGTGTAGGTTTGTAAGGTTTTTGGTGTGCTTGTGTTGTGTGTGTGCTTTTTGGACAGGGGATTTGTTTTGTTTGTTGAGTGTCGGGATTGTGGTTTGTCGGGTATGTGACATTTTGTGTTTCTGAACTTTCAGTTTTGTGGTGTCGGTGATTTCGTTGTCGGTGTTTTAGCGTGTCGGTGTTGTCAGGTAGACCCATACATATATATATATATATATATATATATATATATATAAAATTACTAATGATTACTAAATCAGATATTGCCACCATCTTATAATCTCAAATTGCATTTTATGTTTTAAAGTGTAAGTAATCTATTATTTTAATATACCAGCTATCAAATACTAAAAGAAAATCATCATAACCACAAAATTCATCCAATAAAGGGTCTTGCTCTGTATTTTTTATTTAATTCAATGGGTCCATTTTGTGTTAGTACCACTCTTCCACATCTTCGGAATCCCATACCTTGAAGGACAGGATAGCTAAACTATGTTCGTATTATACCATAACAGCCATTTTAATATAAAACCAGGTTGGTCTATCATTCTGTCAAGCACTTACATACTGCTAGCCCAAAGCAGCCATGCTGTAATGATATCTGCTGTGTTGATCCAACCATCCTTTGATGAGTGGCATGCACAATTTAATTTTGCTGATCTTAGGCCTCCTGCACTCACAAACAATCTGCAAAAATGACTTCTGAATCCATTTAATGTATTCTGAGATTCCCACAAGTAGATGTCTCACAAAAATAGAATGTTAATTACCTGCAGTCCACTTAAGAACAGCAGACACATTATTCCAGGCCATCATTTTATTTTTAAGGTCTACCAATAACAGCTTAAGGTTTAGATCAAAGATCCTTTTTACAGTCTACATCTAATTCTTAAATAAGTACATTCTGACCTTAATTAAAAGGGTAAATTATGTCCCTACAGTGAAATTTAGTTAAAAGATTCTGACAGTGAAAGCATTTCAGTTTTTTTTTTTTTTTTTCAAATAATTCTTTTATTTTTCAAAGTATGATACAATGCATACTGGAAGAGGGAGTACATTACAGTTATACACATTAAAAAAAGCAACGATGGATTATTACAGAATATTGTGAATAGCCACATAGTTTATCATTGATACATATGAGAAGGAAAGGAACAGCACAATGAGAGCATTGTAATCAATTTAACCAAAAACAAAAACAATTATATACAATATTTACAATCAACAGTGCTACATTTCTCCGCAGTGGTATTGCAAAAATGTAATAAAAAAAAAAAAATTGGGTTGGCAGTGGTTCTCCAGTAGATTAACAGGAATATGGATAGCTGTTGTACTCAAGGTATGAATGGGAAGTTATTCAATATGGATCACATCTATAAGTTTCTTCCATAGTTTACCAAAATAAGCTCTCTTTTTGGGGCCCTTTATAATGAACTTATGAGCTGAGATGTGTTTGAAAGCCATCTCTTTGAAACCATTCCAACTAAGTTTGGTGCGATCTAACCAATTTTTGGTGATGTATAGTTTAATAAGTGAACAGAGAATAATTAAAATGTGAAGTTGTACTTTAGATATCTCGGGAGTATGAATATGGAGAATGGCTGTTTCCCACGAAAGGGTTGAGGTGTAGTAACCCATTTTTTGTAAGCGAACTTTTAGAGAGCACCAGAGTTTGTAAGAGTGGTTGCAATACCACATAATGTGTAGTAAATCCGCTCTCGGATGGGGGCAGCAGGTGCACGAGGAGGATGAGTTGGGATTAAATTTATTGAGTATTACAGGAGTGAAGTAGGAGTTGTTGTTTAGCATCAGTTGGGTGTGTAAGAGTTTTTTGAAAAGGGAGAGTTCTAAGGTAGATTTTATAGCTGAGAGTTTTTGGTCTTCTGTAATAGGAGAACCAACAGTGTTCCAATAGTTGGAGAAGAGACAGTTTGAGTTGTAAAGCGTAGTATTCAATAGTTTGTAAGAGGATGAAATTGTTTTTTTAGTGCTTGATATTACAGATATAGTTTCAATTAATTTGTTAATTTCCTGAGGGTTAGGAGGAAGATTGAAATGTTGTGCAAGTATAACTTCTCTTAGTTGTCGAAGAATAACTGTGTATTTGTTATTGGTTCCAAGAATTAACCGTAGCTCAGGAATAGATTTTGATCTATGTTTGAGGATGTCCCATACATTGAGATCTTTAATGAGAGGAAATTTAGTAAGGTCCAACGTCATATTGTTGATTTTGATGTTTGGATTTTGATGGAGTGGTTGGAGCAGGGGTAGAATATTTTCCAGTTTGATGTCTTTAATAAGTTTTTGGAAAAGCTTAATTTTATGTTTCAGAGAATGTGCTAAATTACAATTGTTTATAGAAAGAGTGGATAGGAAGGGAATAGCCTGAGGATTAATCTTGTTAGAGATAATATGGTGATGCCAGATTTTCAACCATGATGGAGAGTGGGTATGGTTTTTGCTGCTAAAGTTTGAGATAGACCAGACTCTGTTTGAGCAGATGATCTTGTAGTACAGTTGAAAGTTTGGAAGGCCTAACCCCTTTCTCCTTAGGATAAGTTAATTTAGAGTATGAGATCCTGACTGACTTCGGGAACCAGATGAACCTAGCTAGGTCTTTTTCAATTTTGGAAAAGAAGTTATTAAAGACTACTATATCCGAAGCGTTGAATTGATATAAGAGTCTAGGTAAGACATTCATTTTCACTATTGCTACTTTGGACAAGAAGGCTAGATTCATAAGTTTCCATCTTTGTAGATCTTGCTGGATGGTGGACCATGTTTTTAGTAGATTATTTTGGAGCATGGAAGCTTGGTTATGTTCAAAATGGATACCTAGATATTTAAGATTATATGTTATTTGTAAAGAGGACTCGGGGAAATAGAAAGATTTGTGGGAGTTGGGATTGATTGGGAAAATATGTGATTTTTTATTGTTAATTAGGTAATCTGATGCGGTGGAGAAATACTTAATGGCATCAAAGATTTTGGGTAGGTCTGAGTTGGGAAACTGGAAGTATAGATTTAAATCATCTGCAAAAGCTGATAGTGCGACATGTGTGTTTAGGATTTTAGGGATGTTGTGGTGTGTATTCTGCGCGATATATAAGAAGAAAGGCTCGATAAAAATGTTAAAGAGAAAGGGTGAGAGTGGGCAGCCCTGTCTAGTTCCATTAGTAATCAATATTGGCTTGGACCTCTGTTTGTTTATATAAAGGTATGTGTAGGACTTTGTATAAAGTGTTCTGATTATGTCCGAGAAGGATTTAGGTATATTGAAATGGAACAAAGTAGCAAACAAAAAGTCCCAGTTGACTCTGTCAAAAGCTTTAGAGGCATCCAGGGTTAGGGCATAAATTGGATTTTTGTCTTTTTTGGTAAATTGTATTAGGGAGTCCAAAGTTAGGGTATTATCCCATGTGTGTCTATTGCTCATGAAACCAGCTTGGTCAGGGGATATTAAAGACGGGAGTATCTTTTGTAATCTATTAGCTAAAATAGCAGCAAGAATCTTAATGTCAACATTTATTAACGAGATTGGTCTGTAATTGTGTGGGTCTGCTCTATCTTGTTTGTTTTTTAATAGTAAGATGGTTTTTGAGTTGTTCCAATGTAAGTCAGTAATGCCCTCCTTAATGATACGGTTAAAGACTTTCAATAGGATGGAGGATATTTTTGGGCAAAGGGCTTTATAAAAGTTAGTAGTGAAGCCATCAGGGCCCGGCGATTTGCCTCTTTTAAGGTTGTTTATAATGTCATAGATTTCCTGGATGGTAATTGGAGCAGATAAGAGAGAGACTTGATTTGGTTCAAGAGAGGGGAAGTTAATGGAATTTAGAAAGGACTCCATCTGGGGTTTTAAAATATCTTGTTTATTGCTACTATAGATATCTGAAAATAATTCAAAGAATAAATGTATTATTTCAGAATCTGAATTGTAAATTTTTCCTTGATAGTGAAGGGTGGATATTCTGGGAGCACCGTTATTATTTTTTAATATTCTTGCCAGAGTTCTTGAGGGGGTTTGGGCCCATTCAGAATATGTTGCTATACATTTTTGTTCCTGTAGGGAATAATTCTGTGTGTGAAGTTCTAGTAATTCTTTGCGCGTGGAGTTGATCAGTACTTCAGTTTTTGGGTCTGGAAATAATCTCTGACTTTTTTCTAAAGATGAGAGTTTAAGGGATAGAGTATTTTCTTTTTTAGTGTTGAGTTTTTTGAGAAAGGAAGCTTTGCTGATCAAAAAACCTCTCATTTCGGCTTTACAGGCCGCCCATTGAATATCTGGAGGGATTTGGGATTTTGTAAGATTAATGTCGAGAACCAACAACATATTATTAATTTTATTTAAAATATCTTTATTATTTAGTAGGTTATTGTTAAGGGTCCAGTTGGCGAAAGTAAAATCAGGTGTGTTGAATCTAATTTTAAGAGAGATTTTTGCATGGTCAGAGAGAGATCTGGGTTCTATATTAAAAGTATTTTTAAATTTAGATAGAGGGTCCGAAATCAGAATGAAGTCTAGACGTGACCAAGATTTGTGACAGTTAGAATAGAAGGTATATAGATTTTCTTTGGTCGAAATATTACTAAAAGTGATAGTGTCTACAAGATTAAAATCTGAGATAAGTTCCTCTAAGGCTATAGAAGCTTGGAAGTTATAAGAGGAGGATTTGCTGGTGCGATCTAGACTAGGGTCTATTACCACATTCCAGTCCCCTCCTACTATGAATAAGTAATTTGGAAATGAATTTAGTATGTTATAGATTTCTAAGATAAAGGTTTGTTGTTGAGAGCAAGGACCATATAGGTTCAAGAACATAATTGGTTTGGAGGAGTCTGGGAGTGTAGAGGTGAAATAACACCATCTGCCGTTTGTATCGGATTTATATTCATTGATAGGTTCCTGGAATTGTTTCTTAATTATAATGGCCACCCCCTTCGAGTTTGTGCTATCACCAGCACTTATTATGGATCTGATCCATTTTCTATTTTTTATGTGTTCCCATTCACTTTCAGATAAGTGTGTTTCCTGGAGAAAGCTAATATTAGCCTGGGATTTAAAAAGCAGGTGGAGAAACAGTTTTCTTTTGGCGGTATTTTGTAAGCCTTTGATGTTCCAAGAGTCAACGGCCCAGCTCATGTAAGTTAAAAACTAACGGAGTATAAGGAAACATTATATATTTGGAGACTAAATGTAATATTTGGATAACATAATGTGTGTTGGAGAGAGACTGCCTTGTGTTTGCAAAAGGCTGAGAGAGAAATGGAAAACCGTATCATATCTGTGTCAGTAAACAGTTTGGATGTAGAGGAGGAAGTAGCACAATACTCCTTCTGACATGCCCCGGTGCCTACCCACCTAAACCCCTTAGGCGAAGAAGTATAAAAACTAACAAAAGAAAACCCTAACATTTCTATACATATATACATAAATATTCTCATCCAAAGGATTATCAAACTAGATCCCTACTACAATGCACATACAGCAACCGTATGTATATGCTACACCTATTAGTTTGTCATGTAGGTATGACCTTACGTAAATAAACACACGTTTGTAAGTCTAAACGCATAAGCTTAATGTATGTGAGAAATGTAACTCTATAAATCCTATATATAACAGACTTATTACAAGTATAAGCAATTCTTATGGAATTTCGCACACAACAGGTAGGCTGTAGAGATGGTATAAACCTAAAACATTATTAAGTACACCTTAAACAAGAGCCTGATACTAGTGATTTTGACAGTATAGCAAAAGTTGTGAATGATTGAAAAACTAGACAAAATAAGTAGTTGTGGTGTTGTTTTGTTTGGGCAGGAATGTATTTCCAATGAGCAGACTCTGGTAATGGCAGATCTAGTTAAAACTAGAAGTCTTGTTGAGTTGTTGAGATCCTCCCTGTCTCTGTGCTTACCCTTTACAATATTTAAGCACTACTGATTAGGGTATAGATGGTCATTAAAACCCCTACGTATCTTTTAGCTGCCATTTAATTTAACTTAAATCATTGCATTTGTATTACAACATTATGTCAGGCTCCATGGCCACCCCGCCCCCATTAGCAAATGATCCACATATCCTTATTTCTTTCTTAACTTCCCAACTCTTTAAGGAAACTTCTCTAACTGTAAACTGCAGTCAGTTCAGTAAAGCAGAAATATATTGTAAGTGTATCTAAGTGTTGGTATTTACACATATACTAGATTTGCTAGGGATATGGGTTTGTTTAATTAATTACAGTCAGAGCTGAAAAGCTCTACCTGACATCTCTTATGCTTCTATGTAAGTTGTGTGTATGTTAGTGAAGGTGTTTATGCCTTTACTTTGTGTGCTTTTTAGAACATATAGACTAGGATTTTAGACAGACCTTAATTCACGAAACTGGAGTGTTCCAACAGTAAAAAAAGAAAAAAAACGTTTGTAAACCTGTAGCATGTACAGGGGATCCGAATGTAGTAATCAGGACTTAATTATGTTGATCAGCGCTATAAGCGCGATTGAAGGAGAACAGACCTAGCAAACGTACACTACAGGTGTCACAGTAAAAGGAGTCCCTCTGGAAACCTCGCGGCGACGATGTGTTCCTTGCTTGACACGTGGATCTGCCTTTAAACATATGGATGGCTGTTTTACTGTTTTAAACAGTCAAAAAACTGTTAGAAGGACAATGTTGGCGCTGAATTAGAGAGCGGCGATGTCCCTGAAGCCTCCGGTGAGTGAATAAAACATTTGAAGTGTAAAACTGCTGAAACGCTTGTGCTGGAAGATTGTGGATTTATCCAAGGTCTGGAATCTTGTTAAATATTTTGAGGAAGATCTCTTTTGCTTCGTTTTGGGAGGTTGCAGTATATTTGGTTTCATTATGGTAGAAAGTCAAAGTGTTTGGGTAACGCATTTGAAATCTGATGTTTCTTTTAATTAAGTCTGAACAAAACGGAGCTAGTTTCTGTCTGTTTTCCTTGATGGATATGGGTAAATCTTGTGTAAAAGTTAATTTGTGATTATTCCACATGAAATTTTTATTTTTTTTTGCTGCAAATAATATCTGTTGAGCTGTCTGGAAATTCAGTAGTCTTGTGTATATTTGACAAGGAGCTAAGGCATCTTGTTTTTTATAAAGCGCACGGTGGGCTCTCTCAATTGTGATATTTTTTTCCCCTTCTGGGTGAAGTAGTGATTCAAATATTTGTTTTGTTATAGCAAGTAAGCCTTGACTGTCGTAACTCTCTGGAAGACCTCTTATTAAAATATTATTACGCCTGCTTCTAGCTTCTAAATCTGTAAGTTTTGCCTGTAGGTTTAATAAAGAGGCTGTTTTGGCACGCAGATCATCTGATAAGGATTGTAGTTGGAATTCATTGGATTGTACTTTTTGCTCGAGTGTGTCTACTCTGTCCACAATTTGGTTGATGGATTTACCTATAGTTGAAAGTTGTTCCGAGAAGTTTTGTATGGCAGATTGTATGGGCTGGAGGGCCTGCTTCAACTCATCCATGTGGAAGCTGGAGTCTTCTTTACTAATTGTATCACTTTTAATAGGCTCCGCATTTTGTTTATTAGTTCTCTGCCTTTTTGAAAGGACTTCTTTTTCAGGTGAAAAAATTGTTGAGGCTTTGGCTTTAATTGTTTGAGTTTCCATTATAAAAGAGTCATTTGTTGTTTTTGTCTGTTTAGCCATGTGGAGTTAGAGGTGTTTCAAGTAGGAGCAGGCCTCCCTGAGTTACTTGTGGGAATAACACTGTGGAAGAGCCCGAGATGATGGAAGTCTATTGTGAGTTATTTCCCACTGCGAAGGTGATGCAGTTACCGAAGAAATGAAGGTAAGGTAGCTCTTTTCGAAGTGTGTAGTATCTTAGAAAAAGTAGTTGAGGTGAGGAGCTCTGTGCATAGGCTGTTCACTAGTCGACCACCATTTTGGAATCGAAAGCATTTCAGTTTTACTTTTATTTATCCAGAGATCAGAATAATATGTATACTGTTGTAGTTCCTTTTCTACAGACTGTAAAGAAGCTGGTAGATTTGTAAGTCAGATGGCAGTTATTCGCAAATCATATACATAGGTGATTTTATACTAACTGTACTTGAATTCCCATTGGTATTAAATGTTTTAAGAGAAAGTTATAAAGATAAAATGCTATAAAACTAAACAGGATGAGTAGCAAAGGGCATCCTTATTATGCTGTGTCACTGGTAATATTAAAGAGTTTCCAAACGTTATAAAGATAAAATGCTATAAAACTAAATAGGATGAGTAACAAAGGGCATCCTTATGCTGTGTCATTGGTAATATTAAAGAGTTTCCAAACCATGTTATTAATACAAATCAGAGCTAAAGAATGCATATTAACAACTGAGGTTTTCTTATAAAATTATTTGGAGATCCCATTTCCTTCCTTAATTGTCACATAAGAGTTCCCAGTCAACTCTGTAAAATGCTTTTTGAAAGAAGATAAGGACAACAGAAGGAGACAGTTCTTTACATGCACCTATTTTCATACATTTAACTCTCACAACTAGTGGGTGTTAATAAAGAAGTATCTTCTCTAGCCAGTTTAACCAAAATTGTTGCATATATTTTTAAGTATAATTGCAGCAATGATAATGATCTATTGTTTGAGGGATATGATAGACTGTCTGATTTAAGAAACATCATTATCCTTACCCTAATAAAATATTTAAAAAAATACCCTACTTTTTCATGGCCTAAAATTTTTGTAATAAAATAGATGCCAGATGATTTCTGATACAGAAACTAGATTCATGGCAGCTTTCCGACCATTAAAGTATCTAGTTTATTTTACTTCCTGTATAGTAATTACAGCAGATAAAAATTTAGTTTACACTATGGTAATTCTGGCAAGTGCCAGTTTAGCAACAAATCTCTTCTTAGTTAAGAATTTTCCTTTTCCAGGCTGGGCAAATGTTTTACAATACTCTCATTAGCACTCCATTTATCAATAATGGCTTATGGACCATATGTCCAATTTCATTCTGTATCGCCTCCACCATAAGCTCTCCAGATCTTATTGTATACCTTCTAGGTAGAACTTTTAACAATGTCAAATCTTTAGACTAAAAATTGTATAACATTCCTACCCCTCGTGAAGGTTATGAAAGGCTAGAGTTTTACATCTTAATTTCATTTGTTTCATATTATATAACAGCATTTGTTCTGTACCTGCCTTCCTTTTACCGTTCACTTCCAGCTGTTTAACATCTTGGTCTATCACAAACATCAGATCTACATACAAATGACTTTCTTTATTACATTAATTGCATACATCTTGATTTGAGATTTCAACCATTCCCATTTTGTGAGTATATCATACTCTAGATACAGTCTTTCTGATGTTATTAAAATATGTTTTCAGTGCTGTGCATTTATCCTAGTCCTTCAGAATCAAGGGTCAAGCTTCCGACTCAAGGACTGCACCCCTTCTATAGTAAATATCACATTTAGGATAAGTGGGATATGATCAGAAAGGTTAAAGGTAAGAATATTGACCTTTGGCATTTGTATAAATACCACCTCGGATCTCCCCTGAAATGAAGCTATTAGCCTACTGGGATTAACCTGGTCAATAAAGGATAGATAGACAGATAAATAGATGAAAAAAGTATGTCAGAAATAAAAAAACATTTTTCAACGTAAATTCTTTTTAACTGAAACATGTCATGACTGAAAGGCCATTGTTTGAAACAGCTAAGTGGTGGGGTCAAATTCAGGATTGATGTAGAATGAAATCCCTAAGGGTAGAATGGCAGTCTTAGATGGCATTTTGTAGCTGAATATCTTGTTGTCATCCCTTGAAATCTCAAAGGTATACTGTCATATTACCTTTTATAGACAGGTACCAAATGCATGGGTTTAAACGGCTTTAGTGTCACAGTGCCATCTTGTATTATGCTCGATTTCCAGTATGGATGCTGTATATAATGTCTGTTCCGTAAAAAGAATACAGTACTAGTACAGAATATACAATAAATATGTTGTCATTATATCAGAAGTAAAAATCCTATAAAATCCTTTCCTGAGCAGGGATTTTTTTTCTCTTCTCACTGGAATTAAGACTGCTCCACCAAAATTTTGAATCACGTATAGAAAAGTACAATAGGAGTCATCATACTTGCAATTACCAATTAAGTTCATCCCATAGCTTAGGGTTATGACATTTTAGTCTGAGAAACTGTCGTATATAGCTGGGCACCACCAAGTAATCTTATACAGCATTTTGAGCATTCTGTTTTTTTACATTCTATTTCGAAAAAAATGACAATTTAACATTTTTTGGCTGACAAACTCAAAAAATATGTAAATCATATCAGTTAGTGTGTTCTTATGAAATGAGAGCTAAAATATTTGTTATAACATAAAAGCTAAAGCCAAATATGAAGCTAAAATATCATCCCAAGCCAAAGACAATCACAAACCATATTTTAGTTGTATTTGTAATCTCAAAAGTACAATGCAGCAATGCGCTGAGCTGATTGTGAACAATGTTACCTATACTGACGCTGAAGATCTAGAGAACCTACTGACTGATAAATTTACCTCTAACTTTACCTATCTCACCACTTCATCTGTCCTTCAAGATATACCTGAAATGGACTCACCAGCTATCACATAAAATCAAGTCCTAAAAGTGTTATCAAAAGCTAAAAATACTGCATTGAAGGGTTCTGACAATATCTGTACATGCATCTGAAATTGCTGAAAGCACACACATTGTTCAATCTTAGCCTCTATACAGATTTTATAATAATCAAATGGAGAACAGCTAAAGTCATTCCCCTGAATAAGGGAGACTTTCCACAGACCCAGGCAATTACAGACCCATATGTTCGACTAGCCTCATATGCAAAGTCATGGAAAGACATATCATAGTATTCATCAATTAGGATATAGGGAACCAGTCTCAGTTTGGGTTCATCAAGGGCTAGTCATGCATACTCAACCTGGTGTTTTTTTTTTTTTTTTTTTTTGAAAAGGTCACAAAAACAATGGATGAAGGTGAAACGGTACACACCACATACCCTGACCTGGCCAAAGCTTTTGACACAATTTCCCACTCAGGCATAGAAGAAGACACTGGGAATAAACCCCTATTTCATCTGCTGGATTGCCAACTGGCTCACAGATATGATGCAAATAATCAAAATAAGGGACGTTACCTCCACAAAGAGACCACTTACCAGTGGAATCCCCCAGCATTCTGTGCTGGGACCTCTCCTGTTTGGCATCCAATATTCTGAAGTAAAGGCCAAGTAAAAGCCAACACCAAAGGGCTTTGGCTGACTATGTCTGCAGATGACTGTTAGCTAGGATCAGTCATTGAATCCCGAAATGACTTAGCCATCCTGCAGAAAGGTTTGCCTCAAATAAATAAATAAATAAACTGGTGTCAAAATCATGGTCTGAAACTAAATGCCAAAAAATGCAGTACTGTATCCCTTGGGAAGTCATCTACCCTACGGAACTACCACACTGACAATACTCCCCTAAGAGATGACTTTGTTGTTCAGGATATGGGAACTTGTGTGGACAGTGATCTACCTCTTGACCGACGTGTCTATTGTTGTAAGAAAGTCCTTCTGTACTGCATAGCTTATAAACAAAGGGAATGTGTCTAGATCTAGGGATGTCATTGTCACCCGTTACTCAGTCCTTATTAGGCCAGTCATGAATATAATACCCTCTTTGGCATAAATCTGTCCAGACACATGCAACAACTTCAACATCCACACAGTTAACTTACTAAAAAGATACAAGGCCTAAACAACATGCTCTACATGGACATACAAACCCTGTCACTATACACGGTAGCCTACAGACTAAGAGGTGACTTCTGCCTGGCATGCAAGGCATCCTCTGGCCCATTACTGATGGATTTACTGCACATCTGCAAGTCAAACTGCATCAGAAACACTCAGTCTAGGGATCTAAACCTCTTCTGCAACATCAACAGAATGGTGTGGAGGGAAAGGTATATTTTGCAGAGGACACCACTGCTGTGGAACAAACTCCCCATCCACATAAACAAAGTTCATCCCTGTCCATTTTCAAACACAACTTAGATATATGGAGGGGAAACCGAAAATTTACCCTAGGACTGCCCCCATACTATTAATGGACAGAGGAATCTCCTAAATGCTTTATCCCATGCATGGGTCTCTTCAAACTATCTATGATATGGTCCCAGTTATTCTTATTAGAGCTAGTATACAATTATCAAAATGAGATGGGTAAGGCTAATCTAAAATTAAATTGGATAGGTTACTTTGAACACAAAAAGGGAAGCTGGCTAGGCTTAAAATGGCCCACAAGGGCAGCTAGCCTAGAACTTACCTATGAACCTATAAATGTGCTATACTAAAAGATTTGTATTTTATTCTTGTTCTGACAGGCATGCATACATTTGAAATCCTGCTGCCTGCTTTCCTTAACTATTAATATGTTATGCAATATTCATTATGGCACACCATACAAACATCATCATGTCCTGAAAATTTTATACGAATATGTTGAAACAGTACAGAAATAACAAATTCAGGCCAGAATTGGCTTTTGAAACAGACAAACTGCAAAACTTGTTTTCTTCAAAGCAACAAGTGTAGCAGCTATTAAAAACATTTATAATGTTTTGTGACTTTAGCCTTAAATAGCACATATATTTACATATAAAAGTGATGTAGTTTTATTCAGAGAAATAGGTAGTTCAATTGGTACCTTGGGCAACTAACCAGAGTAGAGTCTCCCTCAACCCAAAGTTGCAAAATTGTGAACTAATTAAAAAAGTCCTTCTGAAGCTGTAGAACAGAGCTTAGCTCTTTATTACAGATACTAACAAACACTCGCCACTACAAGATAAAGACCATTTTCCTTTTATAAGCAGCCAAGATATCAATCATGGCTACTTAAATGATTGCCACTGCTGCTGTATCACCAATCAACATTTCTTCTGCAGTATCAAGCATGCACCTAGTTCATTGTGACTGGGACAGCAGTGCTCTCCAGCCCTTCCTAGTTACAGTACTGTATTTAGTCTTTTTATATGTTGCGGCATAGAGTACCTTTGAATTATTTCTCACTAATATACAAAATGCAGCTGCTCCTTTGTGGGTTAGTGCCAATCAAAGACTGTTTAGTACATAACTCTATTAGTAACAGTCCCAGAAAAGTTCATAAAAAATGCCAGAGTGTTTTGTAGACATGGGTATTTATACACAGATATCAAAAATAATCAAAGTCAGTCAACAGTTTGATAATGAACTTGTCCCCAAGTTTAGTACTGTGTATCTGTTTTAGCTGAACTAATGGCCAACAGAATGAAATATAGATAGATAGACAGATAGATAGATAGATAGATAGATAGATAGATAGATAGATAGATAGATAGATAGATATACACATAAATACAGTAGATGGTCAACTAACTGAACTAATTGGGACCAAGGGTAGTTTGGATAATCACACATACACTGAAATGGATGAAAAACTTCTAAAATCTTGTTTCTTCTCCACTCAGGGAATACACTTTTCGACCATTCAGAAAGTCCAGTGGACAATAAAGAATATTTTTCACACACAAGCAGGCTACAATACAACTTCAAAAAAAAAGCATGCAGAAGCTAATACATATAACATTTACATATTCAGACTTTATGATTTTTCCTACCCAAAACTTTGGAAGAGTATGTTCGGATAATTGACATTTCAAATAATTGACGTTTGGATAATCAACTGTCTACTTAAATAAGAATTTGTGAAATTTATGGTCTTAAGCCTGAATAATTTCTCCCCTTTGACTCCCATACATATATAAATATATACATATACAAGCCTTCTACAGCTTCTCCATTTTGGCCTTTTCATATAAACCTTTCAGCACCAGTTCATTTTTTCAAACTACCATTTACTTATTTTTACAAATACCACAATGCAGAAAAAAATCAATGACAGCAAAGGCAGAGATAATAGCAACATGATTTGCAAATAATATTGAAATATGATAAGAGTTACAGCCTCCTTGTACAAAAATATGGGGGTGACATGCTACAGTCAAATATGAAAAGTTGTAACTAACTACAGGTTTAAAAAAGACCTGACTCAATCTCTTACCTAATATTAATGAAGCTATTGGTCGTCAGGTGCACTCTCTCAGCCAAGGACTCCAACAGTCTGACTCCATCAAGTAGGCTTAGGGGCCTAAAGGGTAGGGGTAATAAAGCAGAAAAGATGCAGAAAGCAAAAGTAACAAATCACACCTCAAGAAATCTTATAATATACTATACAGCATGACAAAGCAGTGCCTCCTTGTGATGTGCTGGCCTTTTTGTATGCAGCAAAATAACACGCTCTGTATCTTATGTGTTTTACTTACCTTCATAGGCTGGTTATTATCATGTTTATCTGCTGCACAAATAAAGTTAGTCATCAGTATTAGTAGTCTGCTTGCATGCAGTGTTAAGAGGTTTCTGTCATGTGCAACTTACCTATGTATAATTACTCAAAACCCTAAAATAAGACTGTACTTGTTCAAGACAATTAAGCTACTTTATCATTTTATGCAATAGTAATATTGTATACAACCATTCAGATGAATTGTCAGTCAAGGGATATGATGTTCTTTACAGATAGATACATATATATATATATATATATATATATATATATATACACACACATATATATATATATAGATATATATATATATACACACACACATATATATATATATATATATATATATATATATATATATATATATATATATATACATATACATACATATATATGTATATATATATATATATATATATATATATATATACATATATTTATATATATAGATGTGTGTGTGTGTGTGTGTGTGTGCACTATAAAACAAATCTCTCATCTCAGTTTCCTTAGATTCACCCTGGAAGCTATTATTATGAGAAGCACTCCCTATTTCTCCCCCTTGCAACTTCTGAATTTTCAGATGTTCCTTTGGAATACATTGCTTTGAAATGCTCTCTCTTCTTCTTTGCATATGTAATGATTCAAATTAATGCTAATGATACACTTGTAATGCACCAGGTGAAAATTAAACTAAACATTTTAATGCACTGCAGTTATAAGACCTAGTACTGGATTAATTATTTCTTCTGTATGTTTAACTGTGGTGCTTGCAATAAATTACATTACAAAAATTATTTAAATAAGTATTCACCAAAAAAGTAATACTGCGCTCTGTAGTTTGGGTTGTTGATGTAAAAAGGTCCAGACCAACTCACTCCACATACCCAGTCTATCAATTAATCAGGCAGTCATTTATAAATCTGTAGCTACTCACCACATAGAGATCTTTTAGAAAGGCCTCTGCAGCAAGGCATTCAATCACTTAATTTTCTTCATTCCCACTATACTTCTCTGTCACATTTTTCACCACTCATACCTGCACACTCATGCCTACTGTTACACGCTAGCATTCCCTGTGACTGAGCTAAGTGGGCATACTGACCCTCAATATATTGTGTTTGGTTTTCTAATCACACAGCAAAGACCACCGGTAAGAAAAATAAATAAAACAATAGAGAGTCACAACTATCCCTTTCTCTAGAACACCAAACCTAACATGTACACTGAGAATGTTTAGATACAAATATACATTATACACCTGCACTGAAAAAAATGGAAACTAGAGAACAGGAAAAATAGAGTCTGCAGCAGAAATTCATTGAAAATCAACGTATATTGAGTATTCCAGTATCTACAGTGTATTAAACTGTACAACTCTGTTTGCAATCTGTTACTTCACTACTCCAATATCTGTTATATTTTATTTATTTATTTATTTATTTATTTATTTATTTATTTTACATTTGTTAACCGGGGGTGACTGACTGAGCTGAAAAGGCCCTTTTTCAACAGAGGCCCAGGGAGAAAAGCTCCACAAAGAAAAATTGCAGACACATTTAGTTATGTAATGTCATACTCCAGTATCTGTTTTAGGCAGCTATGAGGAGGTTCCTGGTGTAGATTCTGTCAGAAAGGACAGATTCTCAAATAGTATAAAAACTAACTGGAAGGATGGTGACAGACCAAGGCAAGAAAAGATTTCCTGTAGGAAGTCCAGCCAAAAAAAGTAGTGAAATCTTGAATGCAAATCTAAACTGTAATGCTTAGTAAAGATGCATTCAGAACAACCACTACAAACAGTGGAATATCTTTTTTTTTTTGCAGTGACCAAAAGCCTATAAGTCTCTTGAAAGCAGGTAGGATGCAATAATCTTAATGCTTTATACAATATTTGTTTGGCTTCTGACTTCCCATCCTTCTGTATAGCACAGGAGAAAAATACTAAGGCCAGTATTCATAGTAATTTGCGCAAATGCGATAGTGATATCCCTGATGTTTACAAATGAGGACAACAAAGCTTAGATTTGCTAATGAGAAATGTCAATAATAAAGTGATGCAAATAAAAACTTTTATAAAGCAGCATATGCTAATGAAATGTTCTTGCAATTCATAGTTCAGTATCTGCACGGTATGCACATCCCTTGTTAAATACAATGCTTCACCTTTCATATCTGAGTTGCAGTCCATGAACTTGCCCCCAGCCATCCCTTCAACAGTTTGTCTACGTATGCATAAGTACTTCACTGACACCAATGAATTATTTCCCCCTTTCCCCCAGCAACCCCTATGTACAAGCACTAATATGACACAAAATAAATTATTTTTATTGGTTATCACTGCAGCAGTTTGTCCAAGTATGCACTAGCACCAAAATGAAACATTTCTCCACCAATCCCTTCAACAGCATGTCCAAATGTATACAAGCAACAAAGTGAAACATTTCCCCCACTGATCCCTTTGGTAGTATGTCCAAGCAAAACACAATCGGAGCACTATAGAGGTAACAAGTGTAAAAAATGATCCACAGGAACACTCAGAGGTAAAGAAACACATGCATTGTAGCCAAAACATAACACATGAATGCATTAACTGGATCACCGTGTTTTTGTCCTGTCCACAAGACGTCATCAGAAAAATTAAATTAAATCAATCCCAGTCAATTAATAAATTAAAAATAATCAATCTGTACAATTACCTTAAAGGAGCATCACACCTAAAAAGCACCAACAGTGAATATTTGTAACCTCAATATCCCAAAACACTAATATTAAACATGCAACATACAGAAATACTGAATGAAAAAACATTTAAAAATCAAAACAGATTGTCACAAAACTTCATAATAAAATACAGTCTATATTTTCAACATGTAAAAATGCAGCTTTCTATGTACATTTAAAATCTGTTATATTAATCATGTTAGACAAGAAATAAATATGTAGACTTTACAGTGAATGTCTGATATGAAGTGTAAAAATTTTAAAACCTTAAAAAACAAACAATTAATCAATTCAATATGAACAATAGCACCATCTTGTGCCAGAAAGGGCTAAAAACTAAGAAAAACATTAATATAATTATGTAGTACACTAGCATCCCAAATGTATAAGAACCCTTCCTTGTTCTCAGTATATGCACTCTAAAATTTAAAACGCTGTGATCTAGTCAATGCATTCATGTGTTGCGCTTTACCTACAATAAACATGTTTCGTTAACTCTGGGTGTTGCTGCGAATGATTTTTTGCACTTATTACCTCTACAGTGCTCTGATTGCATTTTAGAGGTTTACCACGAGCTTAACCTTGTAGTTTTGTTGCTGCACTGTTTTGTTGCCTCCTTTTGTTGGAAATTTGAGTATGTCCAAGTATGCACAACCACCAAAATGAAACATTTCCCCAAGCAGTCCCTTGTGTAGTCTACTGATGTATGTACAAGCACCTTACGGATTCCTAAAGAAACATTTCACCCAATAATCCTTTCAGTAGTCTGCCCAGTTATGTACAAAACACATCCCTGACAGAAAATGAAATATTCTCTGATGACCCCTTCAGTCGTCTGCCCATGTATGCACAAGCCCTTCCCTGACACAGAAATTAAACATTTCCCAAGCCATCCCTTCAGTAGTACATCCAGGTATGCTTAAGCCCCAAAATTAAACATTTCTTGACCAATCCCTTCAGCAGTATGTCCAAGTATGCACAAGCCCCAAAATGAAACACTTCCCCCAATGATCCCTTCATCAGTATGTCCAATCACCAGGATGAAACACCCCCCCCCCCCCGATCCCTTCAGCAGTACATCTAGGTATGCACAAGAACTTCACTGACTCCAAATGAAACATTTCCCCAATGATCCCTTCAGTAGTGTTCCCATGTGTGCAGAAATACTTCATCGACACCAAATGAAACATTTCCCCCATGATCCCTTCAACAGTCTGCCCATATATGCACAAGCACTTTATTGACTCCAAATGAAACACTTCCCCCAACAACCCCCTTCAACAGCTTGCCCACGCATGCACAAGCACATCCCTGATAATAATGGAATGTTTTCCACTCCCCTCATAACTCCATATTCTTCTGTTAAATTGCTGCTTATTGGTGCAAGTTCAGGGCTATTTACATGTCTGGTATGTAAATCAGCTTATTATGGATTAATTTCTATGAATCCTACTTCTATGCAAATGTGTAATGTCTTTTATCTGTATATCAGCTGCCCCCTTATTGTTTATGCCTTAAACATATTACACTTTTGTGACAGGGATGTCTGTTTATAAAAAGATCTCTCCACTTTCTTATTCATCCTGAAAGTCTGTGATTTGCATAAACACACAGCTCTGCTCTTCATGGATTATACTGTCTTTTGGCTTTTCCCGGTTAGGGGTTGCCACAGCGGAACTCCGGTCTGCTAATGATTGGTAGTTAATTTTTACAGTGTCAAGTTGCCAGCCCGGTGCCCAGCCTTCAAAGAAGGCACAGCCACACAAGCTCGCACCTACCCGACCGTGGGGAGGACATGCAGACTCTGCACAGAAGACGCTTCACCCGAGAATCGAACCGGAGAACATCTTGCTGTGAGGTGACAATGCTAACAGCTGTACCACCTCGGCTATGAAAATGTGAAGCCACAGACTATGAATACCAGCCGGAGTTTTGCAGAGACAGTTCAGTCCCAGGAAGCTGAAATGTTGAAACTTGTATTTATCACAAGTATCAAGTCAGTTTTTCCACTTCTAGTAAGAAATCCATCAAATACAGGAAGGTAAACATTACTGACTAAAGCTTTAGCTATTTACAGCTTGCATTCTTCCTCTTATTTATATTTCACTAGCAGTCAGCCATAACTGTCTTACTCCAAAACAATCAAAAGCTGAAGATCCTGTGTACAAGCTAAACCACTTTAACTCCATTTTGCAAATAAGAAGCAGGGAAGTAACTAGGCCCTCCATTTTGTGAAAACATTGGACTGGATTGGACTACTCTAATTGAAACTAGGAGCACAAGTGACCTTTGATATAGTTGCTTAATACTGAATGTACTGATACTGCTTGCTCTGTTTTTACTGCTAATTTAGTTTTTGCTATATTACGTTGCTGGTTCCTTCTGTTTGCAGAAGAGTGTTTCCAATCCAGCTACGGATGTTACTTGCTACAGAAGCAAAACTCAAGTGTCTTGCTGTTGGTTAGTGTGCTCTATTGAGCTTTTTGTTGCTTTTTTCTGTGTTACAAATAAGGTGATTTAGTGCTATGCTACCCATCATGCAGTGGTGCAGCTGACTGCACTGTACAGATGTAAGCATTTACAGCCTTCCATTTCACCACACAAGCTACTTCCCCAATTTAGATTGTACTTTAAACAGTCAGTAGTTGTGTGAAGAAGATCACTTCAGAAAAACATGAAAGGACCAGAAAGGACCAAATCTTCATACCACACAAAAGAAAGGCAAGGAAATCCACCATTAGGACATATGGTTCTTTATTACAACAGTTCTGGTACCTCGGCTTTTCGCCTTCTGCTGGAACATTTACAGTTTCCGAATAATTCCCTTTATATACCATTTTAAAACAACAATAAATCAATTAAAAATTTAAAAAAGTGGAAAATGCTCATGATTATTTTGTTAGGAATTTTGAATCATATAGTGTTGAGAAACAGATTCCTACTGCAAAGAGAGTCTTACCATCCTGCTGGCTCCTGGTAAGGGTGTATTTAACTTTGCATCCCATAAGAGTGTTGAACCATCTGAGGGGGAATTGACAAAGGCTGTCTTAAAGCTTTGCATTAAGTCAGAAAGGCACATCCAGGCATGTCATAACATGGAGATGCTGGTGCTTGCTGTCCTGGCTGTGTCATCAGCTGCATTGGAAAGCAGTTGTATGGCTATGCTGCAGGTACACAGCTGGGAGACCACAGTGTTCTGAATGTCTACAGGCAAAATACCCGAGAGAGACTTCATAGGTTCATAGGTTCATAGGTTCCTAGCCCATAGTTTTGTACTCTGCTGATCAGTGGGGTATATCTGTGATCTCTGGGTATATGGTCAAGATTTCTCTGTGATCTCCCATCCATTGGTCAAGGCTCACTGGTGCTCAGTGGTCCATTGCTCTTATAGGCATATGCGAGTTCCATTCCACAGCATATGGCCTCTTATTAACCGATTCATATTCCGGCACAGGTTTCCCTCTGGTAGGTAATAGAGGACGGATCTCCTTTTGAGGTCTGTATTGGGATTCAGATTTTTGACATGGACACTATTCATGGAATTGGGTTTGACATGGCCTTGTATGTTAGGCTTAAAAGTCTGACTGGAGCTTCGTGGTTGTTAGACTAATGTCAGCTGTTCTTCTTTCAGTTGTCTTAGACCTTTGATCCTTTTGTTTTATCCTTTCCTTTTGGTCTCCAGCTGCTGCAAGTGCTGGGTCAGATACATTCAATGGGGTCGAATACATTCGAGAGTGTCGGGTGTAAGGATGATCATAGGGAGATCTAGATGAGTATGGGGAGACATGATATCCTGGGCATCATGAGATCTCTTTCCTACATGATGGCCTGGGCACTGTGAAGGCTACAGATACTACGAAACTTGGGTCTCATCAAACTCTTTACAACTAGGTCCCTGATAACTTCTTCTGTTTCCTGGTTCTTCAGTGCTCCTCTTATTTGCTACCTATTTGAGTTTTATGCTTTGTTATTTTGTTTTTTTTAGACATTTTTTTTTTAGCATTTAAGGGCGGGGCATGGCACTTTTGTGCATGTGAGACCCTTCTGACCTTCTTTCTGATAGACCCGATGTGTTTTCAGTCATATCAGATGTGTTTCAGCCATAATCGGTTGTTGTCCATAATAACCCGTGTGTGTTTTTGCCCTCAAGTGTAAGTACTGCAAGAAAAGAAGAGGCCAGAGTAACCCTGTGGTGTGACACACCACTGTGACAGGCTTTGAGGCTGACACATGGCCAGCAACTCTGACCCCTGTGAAGTCGCCACCAGTCACTCAGCCAGCCCATCTTGTGATGTATGGTGTATGGTTAACATGATTTGATTTTTCGAGTGATCAATGATGGGGTATTGTATGTGTATCTTCCTTCGCCAGGAGCGGGTGCTGTGGCACCTCCTCCTTTCATCATGGTTTTGTGACTGTTTCAAAAAAGTCAACAGAAGTTTTTAGAAGGCATGATCTTGACAAAGCCAAACTGGGATGGATCCAAAAAAGTCTGCATCCCTATGTGTCTTTATTTATGAGGTCCATTATGATCCTCAGATGTTTGGGGGGTGGACTTTGGTGGACTTGGACAGCTCCTTGGTCAAATCCCTCTGGAATCTTGTTACATGGGCTAAATAATTCAGTGACCTAAGAGTAAAAGTTGCTGAGGCACAAGTCTGTTTCCTAAACCTATCCTTTGCCCTGGACACCCTGTTAGGGGGATGAACAGAGGAACTTTCCTCAGAAAATTCCTTCTTTTTGGCTGCTGCTACCACCATAGCATCCACTAGGGGACCTTTGCTCCAATGTCTTCTCTCTTTCACAGCTGGTAATATCCTGTCTGGCTTTTTGAGTACAGACTCTACCACATCAGGGTCCTTCCATGCCCACTGTGTCATGAGATCAATAAGGGATCAACAGGTGGTACTACCCAGGATGAAGATGGGCCTGAACCAAAGGTTTCCAAGAATACATATCTATCAGGTAAAGGAGCTTGGAAAAACTATCCCACTCTCTGTTTCATCAAGTTGAGGATGTCACAAAAGCAAACATTTTCTGAGTGGGGCCAGAGGGATCCTTCTCCATCCAAATCAGTGTATTCTGTGAATGACTCTGGTGATAAGTCGATGTGCTTCTGTCTGCATGTCTGTTTCTTATGAACTAACTCTTTTGGGAGGTCAGAGGGTTCCAAATCAGACTGGGAGCTAATAAAGTACCAAGTCTGGGAAGCCTGTGATTCTAAATCTCAGACCCTTTGAAAAGCCTCTAAGGCCAAAGATAACATCAACTCCAAAGATCCACCTCTATCCTGGGAAGAAACAGATTTCTCAGGGCTGATGGACCTCAACCTTGAAGATGACCTTGGATCTGAGCTGTTGAGGGATGGTGCCCTGAGGAGTAGAGATGGCTCCTACAACTGTGTCAATCCACCTCTTCGAGCATCAGCACTGATGCTTCAGGTCTGAGTCCCTTCTTGATCTGCCTCTATTTTTTGAACAAGTAGATTTCTCAGGGCTGACACACTTCAAATCTGAAGCTGACCTCAGATCTGAGCTGTTGAGACCTGATGCTCTGAGGGTTAGAGACAGCTCCAAGAACAACTGTGCTGATCTACCTGCTCGAGCGTCAGCGCCGATGCTTCAGCTCTGAGTCCCTTCTAGATATGAATGAATCAGAGTTGAAAGGTGAAGGATACTGTTGATGTCAAAGTAATCAAGACTGTCAACCCTGATGAAGGTGCTCCAGTGCAGTACTGTGTGAACAAGACTGGTCCTGACACAGGGTGAACTGGTACCAGAGTGAAAAGGGGAGAGTAGGTTAGACCAATACTCGGTACACTGCTAATGTAAAATACCAAGAGAATCCCAAGCTGGATCTGTGTCTTGAAAAATTTCCTTGTCATCCTGTCGACATCCTGTTCAGACTTTGAGATGACTGGGAAGAAGTTGCCACTGAGGTTGGTCTACAATATCTCCTTTCTCGGAAAATCAGCGAATGAAGCCTCAGGCTCACCAGTTCTGGTAAGAAACAGGGTCGAGGAGAAAAGGAATGGGACCTGGAGGCCATCTGTACCAACCTCCTAGCAGATTTTGGTTCTGGTCTGACGGAGACTGACAGATCTAGTGTGTGCTTTCTGGACACGCTCAAACTTTCTAAATATCTCTTTATCCTTACTTTGCCTTTACCTTTACTTTTGTCCTTTTCAGTATCTTTAGGCTTACTTCTGGTCTTAGACTTATCTGACATTCCGAGAAGCAGAGGAATATCCTGTATAAGTAGAAGCCCCTGTCTGTGGGGTGAAGTAAGCTTTTAATAATAAGCTTTTCCCATGTTGTTTGGACAGCTCTGGAGCTGAAGACAGCACAAGACTGACAGTCCGAGTCTAAATGGGCAGTGCCCAAGCAGTATAAGCACATCAGATGTGGATCTTGTGGTTGCAATTTGTGTCTGTACTGTGAGCATTTTTTAAAGCCTTTCAAATCAGATATCACTAATATTACCTAATCTAATATAAAATTAACTATAAGCATGCAGCAAACCTACTAAAATGTAGACATTATTCTAACGTTAGCTATAACTACACATAAAGATACTGCTATAATACTAAATAGCTGAATAACTAACTCTAAGATTATTCTAATATTGTAAAAACACACACAGAAAATACTACTGAATTTCTATGCAACAAAAGGAGAGTATAAAAACACTTGGTAGGAAGAGGAGGAAAAATGCTGACATTCCACAAAAGACAGTAGCAACAAAAGAGTCCTCTAAAACATGTCTGTAGTATTTAGGTGGCAAACAAGATTTAAGGTATTAGGGTGAAGAGCAGGGAATTATTGGTAGGAAAAGAGTCAAGGCCCTGGAACTGAAGAAACTTCAGAGCTGGTACTGAGGTCAGATCCAACAACCCATGTGTTGAATCAGGTGAAAATAAACATTGGATATTGGCACATGGATTCCTGGACTATATGAAGACAGACATGATGGAGCTCTTGGAATATGTGTTTGAGTCTGGCATGACCCTAAACTTGAGCAGCATGATGCTGCAATACAAATAAAATGATTACTGAATTCAAAATTGGTTTAGCTTTAGTCATTCAAAGGGAATACAATATTATCAGCCTGAGAAGAGATGGTAGACAGTCCTAGCTGCTTTGACAGAGATGGCCTGCACTTCTCCCTGCAAGGTTTATGTATACTAGCTTAGTCCTTACCCATCCCATAGAGTCTTTTTTAGGCACTGTCAGTCTTCTGAAGATTATAACATAAATAAACAGAATCCAGGTAACATAAAAGTATTGTTGCTTAACTCTAAGAGCATTAACAAAAAAACTCCACTCCCTACAAGCACCTCTTATCCTGGAAAATGCAGATATATGCATCATAAAGACCTGGCTCAAGTTCATTGAAAGCACTCCATCAATGCCTATCACACATGTAGGCCCAATACTCAGATAAAGACACTAAAGGCAGCAGAGTCTCCATATTCTCTCCAAACTCATTAGACAAAACTATGGCCTGGAAATCCTCCATATCCAACTTACTATTAATAGAAAACAATTTTCATATCCTTGCAAACTATAGGTTCCCTTCTAAGACCCCCCCCCCTCAGTCCATACCTCCTACCTAACCAGTATGGTGTCCCCTTTGTATTAAACCAAACACCATTCTACTACAATACTTCAACAACCCCTCCAAAATTGGAAGGCTTATACATCCTTCATGTATGCCCAGAGATTTCTCGACTTCATCAGCACACACTCATTCGACCAGTTAGCCTACAACCTTACCAGGGTGATAACATTTTGGTCTCTGTTCTTATCAATATTGGGGCAACTTTGCTACCCGGCAGTTGTAACTCCCTTCCTGGTCAAATCAGATCAAAAGTCCATAACATTTACCATACAACTGAAGCCTGACACATCTTACAATACCTTGCTAAGGTTGATTGGAGACTTTTTCATTATGTAGATACATTTGTCTTTTTGGCATTGCTTAAAAAAAATATCTAAGGGGGGGTGAATAAAGTTTTAGCCAATATCCAAAAGCCTATGGAGGAGAGGTGCAGCCTATGCTTGGCAAAGCAATGTGGTCTGCTGGGGTCTATATTGCTTTGTTGAATCACAGATGGTCAAACCCCTATTCAAGCACCTTTTAATCGAAACTGTTAATCATCTAACAGAGTTTTAATTGAAGTTTTTCCTAGGGCAAACCAACAGTTGGCCACCATCTGGAATTTGTCCTTTTCACCACTGTAGTGAGATCTTGGAGTTGGTATATTTAGTTGGGGGGGGGCAGAGCTCCTCACACTGGGTAGGTGTTACGTTGTATTAGTTTGTTTACGGTCGGTAGGGTGGCCTTTCGCTGGTTTGCCCTAGGAAAAATTTTGCTGAAAACTCTGCTCGATGACTGGTAGCTTCAATAAACAGGTGTTCAACAAATAGAGGTTTGATCATAAGTGATTTGACAAAGTGATATAGACCCAGTCTGTTGACCATGTCCTCCCACATTGACAGATACTGGATCTCTCAGGAGTGACACCATAAACTAAGCCAATTATTAAAATTAATCATTTTATCTTCATACTGTGGCATAATCCTTGGTGAAGGTAGAATGCTGATCAATGCAAGGCTCGTACCTATGTTATATTCCCCAAATCAGACTAAAATGCTTGCATTTTTGCTGTTCTAATGAACTCATACCCTTGAACTTTCAATGGGAATCAGAATACATTGTATTTTAAATGCACTGTATTTTTCAAAGCTTATAACAGAAGCAATAGGAACATAGTTGTACATGATGGACTTTCACATGGTGGCTGACTGAGAAGTACATTAATTAAATTTCTCCCAGTGTGAAAATTAAGAAACCTTTAAAAAAGCCAGTAAGAGTTATAAATCTGGAGGACATTTAATTAGATACACTGTCTGGATTTTAGCAAAGAAAAATCTATGAAAAGTAAGTAAAATAAACTAGAAAAAGGCAAATAAAAAGTTGTGGATGGAAAGAACCTTGCAAATGATTAGCAGGAGGCAGACTTGTTTGCAGTCTTGATGCAGAGAACAATTTCCAGTAGACTAGAACAAAAAGTAGACCAGATGCACTCAGAAGGACATAAAAAAGTAGGACTTTGTAAGAAAGTATAAGAATAAATGAAACATGTTTGGGCAAAAAAAAAAATCAGTCAACAAGATTAAGGGGAATCTGTTCCTGGACCCTCTACAAGTAATGCAGTCGAAGAGAGGCAGTGCCAGTGAATCCATTTCTGTTTTTCCAAAAGAAAATGACTATGTAGCAGTGAGAATCTCAGGGACTGATTACAAGAATCAGAAGAAGCCTGTGGTCAAAGCAAACATCAGTAGTAGATGAAGATGAGGAATGGGAAGACGACTAACAATTAGGCAAATTTAGTGAATGATGGGAGAAATGGAAAGTATTAATCCCACAATAAGTTGCTCAAACTGGTGGGAGAACAAAAAAAAAAAAAAAGAACAAAACAAGAATCTGGGAGAAGCTGGGATTTGAACCAGAAACTAGTATGGTAAGGAGTTACCATCTGTAAAGAAGACTAATAATAAAGTGAACTTGGTAAACAGTGGGAAAACTGTGAAGTATCAATCCTACTAAGTGTTTTTTTTCAAACTGATAACTGTACTGAAGCATATGAATCCCACTTTGTTAATGTTGCTCATAAAGGACCTAAATGAAGGAAAGATATAGCTGTAAATAAAAAAGGATTTATGTCTTACCATAACGTTCCATCTGTGTTGTTGATCTTCATTCATTCATTACTGATGGGTTATCAGTTCCGTCCTCAGAACCGAGCCTGCCAATATCAAGCTTGTGTCAGCCAAAAACCCTTCAGCCAAGGTCCTACCCAGAATGCTCTCCTCCCTGTTACCTCAGATTGAGTTTGCAAGTTGACTGATAAAAGTAGAAGCTACCTCTGGTCATAAAAGACCTACCAGAAAGGAGTACATGAGATCAACCAAGAACCTCAGGATGGGGGATGGAGGGTGGGAAGTAATGAATGAACGAAGATCAACAACACAGATGGAATGTTATGGTAAGATATAACTTCTTTATCTGATGTTGTTAATCTTCATTCATTCCTTACTGATGGGACAGAGTCCCCAGCTACCTGTATTTCTGGGTGGCCCTCATGGAAGGGCATTCCTGAGCACCATGGAACCAAAGGAAGCTCTACCTCTGGAGGCCAAGTCCAATTTGTAATGAAGAATAAATGTATGAGGTTTGGCCCAAGTTGCAAGTGAGAAAATATCATTGAGGGAAGCCTTGGCATGGGAGGCTGCTGAAGTTGCCATAGATCTTGTAGAATGTGCTTTGACCCTATGAGGCAAGGTGAGATTGTTTTTGTTGTAGATAAAGGTGATACAATTTCTCAACCATGAAGCCAATATAACTTTTGATACAGGATGACTCCATCTAGGTCCAGAAAAAGCCAGAAACAGTGGGTCTGATTTATGGGTAGATTTTGTTCTGTCCAGATAAAATCGTATTTGCCTATGAACATCCAAGGAGTGCAAGCAATACTCTCTCTTGTTAGAATGGTTAAGAAAGAACACTGGGAGATCAATAGACTGGTTGGTAGATCACTCTGACACCACTTTTGGTAAAAAGGTAGAACTGGTTCTCAGTGATACCCTACCCTTATGGAAGATAAGATAAGGAGGTTTGATGCATAAGGCCTGAAGTTCTGACAATCATCTGGCCGATATGATTGCAATCAGAAACAAAGTTTTCCAGGAGAGATATTTTACATCACAAGAGGATGCAGGTTCAAAGGGTGGAGCTGTTAAAGCTTGCAGAACCAAAGCCAAATCCCAAGGTTGTACAGGTTCTCTGAAGGGAGGTTTTAGGTAGATAACCCTTTCAAAAAAGTCTTACAGAGTCTGTGTGACATAAGTGAAGAATCTTGAAAGCCAATATGAAAGTTCAAGATGGCAGCTAAATGTACATGGATAGTAGAGGTAGACACCCCAGAGTGGAAAAGATGTGACAAGTAATCTAATACCACCAAGACTGGGGCTGACAAGGGGTCTGTTTGCTTATCTGCTGCCCATAGGGAGAACCTCTTCCATTTGTTAAGATAGATTAGTCTGGTGAACAATTTATGAGATGCAATAAGAATATTGCGCACAGGGGATGAAAGGTTTTCATGTCTGGTAATCATAGGAAGTGGAGAAACCAAGCTGTCAGTTTCGTAGTTATTAGATCGAGGTGAATAAGACCCCGTGGATGGGAGATCAACGTTGATGATGGATTGAGGATCCATGGTTGATCTAGCAGGTGAGGCCAGAGGAAGGGAAACCAGACTTGTCGAGGCCAATATGGAGCAATGAGGATCACTTTGCTCTTCAACTGTCATGCTTTCTTTAGAAATTGGGAGATGAGGGGAAGAGGTGGATAGGCATAAAGAAGACCCGTTGGCCAAGCATGGACTAGATCGTCCTTTGGTGACCGTCTCCGAGGGGGGATCAAGGCAAAGTAGTTGCTGCACTTGTAGTTGGTTGGGAAGGCAAATAAGTCACAACAAGGCTGGTCCCAGCGGTGGAAGATTTTTGCTGCTATCAGAGGATTGGAGGGACCACTCATGAGGCTGTAGAATGCACCTGCTCAATTTGTCCGCTATCACGTTGGAGCTCCCGGGAATGTGTGTTGCAATCAGAAAGCGGTTGAGAGCTATCACCCATTGCCATATTCTCAAGGCCTCTCGGCATAATGGGTAAGATCTGGTGCCCCCTTGTTTGTTGATGTACCAGACCACTGACATGTTGTCTGATTAGATTGCAATAGTCCCTGACAGAAAGATCGAGTGAAATGCTTGCAGCGCTAGAAGCACCGCCCTCAGTTCCAGGACATTGATATGCAAAAGGGCCTTTGTCTCTGACCAGGTGCCTTGGACCGAATTTCCCTGACAGAGCCCCCCCCACCCCATCAGGGAGCCATCCGTGATCACCGTGGCTATCGGTAGATGGAGGGGTGAAAGGGCGAGACCACTGTTGGGGATTTTGAGACATCCACCAGAGTAAATCTTGTTTGCATCTCTGAGTCACGCTTATTTGAAAAGACAAAGGATGTTGCAGAGGGTACCACTGAGTGAGAAGTAGCCATTGAAGAAGTCTCATGTAAAATCTGGCTAGGGGAACAATGGTGATTGAAGCTGCCATTGACCCCAACAGCTGAAGCACAGAATGAGCTGGGGATTTGTGGTGATAGAGCAACAGTTGACCTTGTTGTCTTATTCTCTGAAATCTGTGTTCTGGAAGGGATGCTGTGCAATTTCTTGTGTCGAAGAGTAGCCCTATGAATTCCAAAGACTGAGCTGGGGTTGTGTTGGATTTCTCCCAGTTTATAGTGATTCCCAAGCTTCGAGGTATTAAGAGAGTATACTGCAGGGCTTCTTCCAGTAGACGCTTGGTGGGAGCGGTAAGGAGCCAGTCGTCTAGATATGGAAATGGCTGGAATCCTTGAAGTCGCAAGTGAGCGATAACCACTGCCATGCATTTTGTGAACACTCTGGGGGTTGTAGAGAGACCAAAGGGCAGGGCTCAAAACTGGTAGTGACTGGCTCCTATATGGAAGTAGAGGTATCTTCTTGAGCATTTGTCCATCTTTATGTGGTAATACACATCTTGAAGATCTACAGAGCACATCCAATCATCTTCTTCCAGAAGAGGAAGGATAGACTGAACCGTGACCATCCGGAATTTCTCTATTTTTACAAATTAGTTTAGTGTACTGAGATCCAGAATTGGTCTTCAGTCCCCTGTCTTTTTTGGCACTAAAAAGAACCTTGAGTAAAATCCAGATCCTATCTGGTCTGGGGGGACTGTCTGGATGACTCTTTTTATAACAGCTTTTTGATTTCATATGCTGCTGTTTCCCTTTGAATGGGTGGAACATCGTGTAACACTCTTAATGAGACTGGGCAAGAATGGAAGGGGATGTGATAGCCTCTGGATATAATCCGTTGTACCCAAGAGATGGTTGTTATCTTCTGCCAGGCAGCAGGGTGCATGGAGTAATGACCCTCGACTGCTTACTGAGGTGAGCAGTAAGGCAATGCTTCAGGAGCACTGATAGGGTTGGCCAGAGAAAGACTCTCTGGAACCCTGGATTCGCGGACCTCCTCTGCCCTGAAAGGGGTGTCTTCCACTGGAGTTTCTCCCTCTGCCTCTAAGGGAAAACTCAGCACATGTATCCCAGAAAGAACCCTGTGATTTCTTGTGCCAGATGTTTCCGCTCCTCTAATTTCTGGAATAGAATTGTTGAGAAGCGGAATGTCTGACACCAACACAGAATCACTAAGGGGTGAAGTGTCTGACACCAACGGCAGACTAGGTCTTGCCATCTTGTTCACACCGTGCCAGTGTATCCTTGACTTTAGGGCCAAACAAAGAAGCGGCCTCTATGGGGGCATTCATGAAGGAAACCTTAAAGGAGTTTGCAAAGTCAGAAAGGTGCATCTAAGCATGTCGTCTGGTGACTATACATGAGCCTGCCGCTCTAACTGCCCCTTCCATTGCGTGAGACATAAGACGCATGGAAGAGTTGGAAATGGACTCTACGTTGGCTATCTGAGAAGCCACATTATGACGGACTTCGTCAGAAACAGCTACTGCCAAGGTTTCAGAGAGCTGGTTGATAAGATCTCACTGAAGCCTGGTACAATGTGCCAAATAATTAAAAGACCTTACGGCAAAGGTCGATGAAAAAAACACATGCTTCCCTACTCTGTCAATCGCCTGGGACTCCTTGCTGGGCAGATGGACAGTATGGCTCTCTTCTGCCAAATCCTTCTTAGTAGTAGCTGCCACCACCATAGCATCTACTGGAAGACCATGTGACCAATGGGGGTGCTCCACGGGGGGGGGGGGGCGATAATATCTTGTCTGGCCTCTTAGGTATTGGTTCCATGGTATCAGGAGCCTTCCATGCATGCTGCATGATGAGCTGGACGAGCTCATCGGCAGGCGAGGTGACCCAGGAGGTAGGGGGCCGGGAGTTGAAGCTTGGAGCAGTTGCGGCACTGAGGGGGGAGTGGACTCTGACAAATGAGCTTTGCCAGTGGAGGCAAGCACCCTCTCCATGGCCTAGAAGGCTGGCCTGCCCAAGGAGGGATGGGAGCCCAGAACCAAGCATGACAACCTCGGAACCGGGGTCACACCCCACCCCGATGAACCTGCCCCCCCCAAACCAGGAGTCTCAAGAGGACTGTGAACTGTAAGAGAGAGAGCATCCCTGCAAGTTGCCATAGAAAACAATAGGTGTGGAGCTAGGAATGCCCTCCCTAATGGCACAGCCACTGGCCTGAGAAGAGCCCGATGCCCAGTACACCAAGGGCCACAATGACGACTCTGGTTTCAAAGGGAGATCCACTACTGGAGTCAGAGGGAGGGAAGCTGCTGTCGGAGTAATAGGCTTTGAGACTTGAGTAGAAGTCGATGGAGGAGTATACATTGGGATTTGAGGCAAAATACACTCACCTGAATGAGGGAATGTGGACTTAGACGGTTGAGAGAGACCTCTGGCTACAAGCAACTGGTTAATGAGCTACAACATATCCTGCTCAGAAAGACTCTTGGTTGACCTCATAGAGAAGGCTGATGGTGATTCTGGCCTTTCCAGGAAAGGACTATAATGACGGCTTGCAAAAGAATCCAATGAAGGGGAATATTTGGTCCTTGCTAGTTCAATAGATGCAGAGCTCAGAGCCGAGGAAGTCTTCACCGAAGAAAACGGTGTGGAAAAAGTCTGCGCTGAAGATGGCACCATGGTAGTTAAAGGTGTCTGCACCATAAAGGCAAAGTTCTGCCCCAAAGGGTACGGTGCCATAGTGGAAATAAGGACAGTGCTGAAAAGGACTGCAAGGAAGTACATGTTGGTGCCGAAAAAGTCTGCGCCGTGGAGTACAGAAGAGTCATACTTGGAGCCGAAGGTGACTGTACCAATAGTGCTGAAGGGGACTGAACCTGTATTGATGGTGCTATTAGGGGTTGCGACAGAACTGTCGCAACCATAGTTGTCTGCACCGGAAACTCCAGTGCCGATATCAATAAAGGAGGCATGGCTGTAGTCAGGATCATTTGGGGTCGTGCCGAGCCTGGAGCCGACAGGGTCACAGGTGGCAGCACCGGAGTAGTAATCAATGTCACCTTCTTGTGAGTTGACTCCCTATGATCTCCAAGGGGAGAAGAAGGGAGTGACTTTGATGAAGAAGAGGAAGAACGCCTCTTGCGGGGTTTAACAGGAGAGGGTGAGCCCTCCGACCCAGAAAGAGCCTCAGAGAAAGGAGACTTGAGGAGTCCTTTCAAAATTAACTTATTCTTCCTCTCATTGAGAGTCCTGGTAGAGAAGTTTTTACAGATACCACACAGAGGATCTACAGTCAAGTGGGAGACATTAAGGCAGTAGACACATAAGTCAGGGCCATCAGAAAGCGGTAACATACGGACGCAATCCTTGCGCTGAAACCAACAGAACTTTTCTTATCTGACATAGCTGCTGTGGAGAAGAAGCACAGTAGCAAAAGGCAGAATAACTGCTACCCAAGAAAACGGTAAAAAGAGAAAAAGAAGGATTACCAACAATGGTATTGGAGAATTACCACAAGGTAAGAAAAGAGGGTAATAAAGGGAAAGGACTACAGGGAGAGAGTCTAAAGTGTGCGATAGGGTAGGAAAATATTAGAATAAACTTTTGAGAAAATTTTAGAGTAATATATAAACTGTCAAAAAATTAGACACTTAGCTGAGACAGTGGCTTGAGACGGCTGTTCAGCAACATGGCAAACAAAATCTGAGGTAACAGGGAGTAGAGCATTCTGGGTAGGACCTTGGCTCAAGAGTTTTTGGCTGACGGGAGCTTGATATTGGCCGGCTTGGTTCCAAGGATGGAACTGATAACCCATCAGTAAGGAATGAACAAAGATTAACAACATCAGATTAACTTTTTAGTTTTTATTTATTTATTTAGTTTACATTTGTTAACCGAATAATGTCCGACTGGGCAAGAAGCCCGTTTTCAGCAGAGACCCAGAGAGAAAAGCTCCCAAGCAATGATTACAAAAATTAAAATAAGAAAAAAGCAATATACAGTTTGTACAACTGAGTAAAGTTACAAGTGACTGAATTAAAACATCGATGAAAAAATAAACATGGTACAAGTATGAAACTGTGAAATATTAAAAATATGAAATAATCAAATCCAGATTACATAGTAAAAAAAATATTTTTTTTCTTTTGTTTTTTGTGTAGGATTGACCAGTGATGTCATTAATAGGATAATAATTCAAAGCATAAGAGCAAGGAAAAAATAGAAGTGGAATATAACAGAGTGGAGATAGCTTAGCCAGAGGAAGTGCAAGAACATAACCAGTGATTTGCGTAGTATTCTAGTAGGTGCTGTTTGAAGTTATGCTTATCTGGACAGAATAGAATTTGCTGTGGAAGTGAATTCCAAGCTTTAGATACTGAATGGTTACATAGTGAGTTACCATGAAAGTTATGAGATTTACTAACATTGAGTAGTAATTTTTCAGCTGACTGAAGTGAGGTCAGATTAGTATATGGTTGAAACACGTCATATAGGGCTGGACAGTTGTCAGGGTTATGGATAACAGTGTGTGCAACAATTTACTGATTAAGAATGAGTAAGTGAGGAAGCTCAATCCAGCCAAGTTGTTGAAATGCAGTACAGTGATGTGATCTATGTGGGAGGTTTGCAGCAAATTTAGCAATTTTATTATAGCAAGATTCAAGGTTGTTTAAGTCTGATTTACGAAGGTTAGTGAATATTTGAGAACAGTACGGTATTGTGCATAGGAGATGAGTCCTAGCTGTGGTGAGTCTGGCATGATTGGTGAGATATGGTTTAGCCTGATAAAGAGCACCTAGTTTAATATGGACTTTTTGATTGTTAGGGCTATGTGACTATCAAACTTTAGGCCAATATCTATAGTAACACCAAGAAGTTTTGATTGTTCTACAGGTTCAATAACTGTATCATTGGAGAAACAGAGAGTGGAGCTTGTTTATTTGTTGTGGAAGAATTGGAAGAGACCATAAGCTTGGTTTTGTTAGGGTTTACAATGAGTTGATGGACTGTAAGGTTACTCTGCAGGGCACTCTGGGTTATATTTTGGAGCTCATTCAAAGTTGAGGTGGAACAGATGAGGGAAGAATCATCTGCATATTGAATGATAGAGGCAGGATTAGCTGCTGAGCAC